>NW_008335436.1:4616577-4620415 GCF_000622305.1 Nannospalax galili | reverse complement strand
CTTTTTTTACATATATGATCTTGTAAATTGAAAATTAAGGTATTTAATAATTATCTAAAAGCATTCTGACATCCTCTCATATCAAAGACATTTTAATGATACTGTCTAGCTAGGATCAGAATTTAGCATATTTCAGAAAGAATTCTCCAAAAAGAAATAATGAACAAGGAAGGATTTTTTGCTTAATTCTGAGTTAACCGGAAAATTAAATTATACAGAACACCCTGTTTCCTGAGTATCCCAATTATTCACGCTTCTATAATAATTCACTCTTCAATGCTGAATAACACAGTCATATTACAACTACTAGATCTGTATGTGAATAAAAATTTTAATTTCCAGGAGCCAGAGAAGCAGCTCAGTTTGTAGCATTTACCTAGCATGCACAAAGTCCTGGGTTAGAGCACCAGCACCCCCTAAACCAGGCAGTGCAAGTAGAAAGACCACAAGTTCAAAGTCACTTTAACAGTAAATTAAAAGTCATCCTAGTCTACATGAAATGCTATACAAAAAAAATCTAAATATCACAATCGATGCATACAAAGAAATTATGTTGTCTGGATATCACAGGGTGTTGCACAGCATTTATGACAGCATGCACAAGACCTGTATAAGCCTAAGTGAGACAGGGGTTCAGCATGGGCTGGGGGAGGGAAGTAGACAGGTATCTCCAGACCTAGCTGAGAATCTAGTAGCATTTGGTGGATGCTGGGAGAGGGAGAGTTTGCTTTCCTTACTGGTATAATACCTGATAGGTTGGCCAGACTCCCAAGGAGGATAGACTCACCCCCAAGAGCACTTGGGAAACACAAATTAGACTCAGTGTGCCTTAAGAAAAAGGCAAATAATAATAGAGGATAGGAAATGGGGGTTAGTAAGATTGCAGTAGGGATGGGGGAGGTGGTCTGATTAGCAATAAAATATATGAAATTCTCAAATCAATTAAAATGTATTTTAATTCTAAAAGTTCTTAAAGAAATATTATAGTGACCATTTTCTTAAATGTTCAAACTATTTAATGCTGTGTGTCAGTGACCCCAGTAAATGTCCACTCGGGCTCTAATATATCCATTGCAGTGTTCTGAGAGGTATGGAGGAGCCAAGACCCAAGAACATTTGTTTTTTGAGCTTAAATGGCTTAATGTTAAAAAGGTCATATAGACCTGCATAAAAAGCCATAAAACAAGGTAGAAAAATAAGGGCTAGAAAGCTGATAGATGCAATAATATTGGAAGTGAGAAAAAAAGTGGAATTTAAGCTGGCTAGAATTTACGTGGAGTTTTGCAGGAGAAGGTACTTATCGATGAGGATTTGGGTTGGGTAAACACTCCATACAATGGGGAGAAAGAAAAACTGTTCCTGAACAGAATAAATACTAGCCCAGTTTGGGTGGCTTGCAGAGTATGTGGAGGGAAAATGTAAGCCTAGGTTCAGATAGAGGCTGAAGCTTACTAGAAGACAGCTGTCATCTTTCAGTATTTGGGATCAAATCCAATGTATTATGCATATTAGACAAGCAATCTTACACTGACTATATCCCTAGCTCAACCGGTGGGATTCACTACCTAGCTTAACTGGGAATTTAGCTGCAGCAAGAAAGAACTGGTGAAAGTTTCTGAGGAGAAAGCTGAAGATACTGGAAGTTTACTCAAAGGCTTGAGGAAATGGCAACAACACATGAGTCAGCACACGGAATGCCACACAATCAAATGACAGCTCTGAAGATTATTTCAGAATCTCAACAGTGCGACCACTCTGCAAAACATTATTGAAATGCTTCTCTTAGAACTGTCTGCAGAGTCCATCCCATATCCCATAAGCTCATAAATCCATTTGATTGTATCTTGCTTAAGAGTTAAAATTGGAGAAAATGTTTACAAAATATTCATATGACCAGGGATAAATAATCAGAATATAAGAGGAAATCCCACACTCGAGAGCAAACAATTGCAGTTTAAATTTTGCCAATTTAAACATGGTCCAAAATCTAAATAGGCATTTCTGAAATTAAGACACGTGAACGAACAACAAATACTTCAGAAAAGCTCGTTATTAGGTGAAATGGTGATTACTAGAGTTTAAAGAGAACAGAGTAAGAAGGGAGGAAAGTTGTTCAATGGGTACACAGTCATATTTGGATAAGAGAAATAAAGTCTGATGTTCTGTTGTATTTCAGGGCGGTTACAGATGATAGTATAATATGTACTTCAAAAAAAATAAGAGAAAAGGATTTGAATGATTCAGGACAAAGAAATGGTATTTTGCTTTGTTTGAACACCATACAATTTATACATGTACCAAAAATTTTCTTGATAACCTATAAATGTGTGCAATGTAAATTAAAATTATTCAAAATAGTCACTATCACTAATAATCAGGCAAGGTGAATCAAAACTACAGTCAGATACCATCGACTTCACTTACGATAGCTCATTAAAAATAAAATAAGAAATGCTGATAGCATGCAAAGAAGGGGTCTATTAAGTTGTTGGTACCGTGTCCACGGACTGATGAATGGATATATAAAATATGGTATATATAAACAATGGATATTTTTCAGCCATAAAGAGTAAACCTAGTCATCTATAGGACATAATTGGAGGATGTCATAAATGAAATTATAGTTAAAGACATAGGTTGGCTAAACAGGAGCTGAAAGGAAAGTATTGCATGTTCTCACTCATTTGAGGAAGAAAAATCAAACAAACACAAATCTGTGTCTGAGAAGAAAGTGGAATGCTGGTCACTGCGGACTGTGAAAAGGGAACGAAAGATGGTACCAAATCACAGCTAGACAATAGGAATTGTTATTCTGTAGCACAGTACAGTGACTGTACTCTACAACATACATAAATGTTAAACTAACTAGAAAAGTCAAAAAGTTTCCAACACACAAAAATAATGAGTGTTTAAGGGGGTCGTTAATTACCGACATGATCGTTACACATTGGATATCAAGTCCTGTAATACTTTATCCCATGAATCCACACAAATAATTGTGCCAATTTTTTATTATATATATTTTTTATTTTTTAGAAGAAGCATTTCATTACACCTTTAACATACTCAATAATAGTTTCCAGAGCAAAGATACATCTCTTTCAAAAGTGGCTATAAAATGTTTATGTTCACTGTAGAATCAATACAGTTATACAATATTGAACTCAGTATAAACCCTGTAAGATATAAAATTGAATGAGTTTTTAACCTTTAAAAAAGATCTCCATTTCATTTTAAAATATACTGTTTCTTACAGAAAGACTCATTGTTTCTGCTAATAACCCTGAGATGTTGGCGCATGCATCTCTAAATCTGTATGTGTCTGATTGTTACTAGTCATAATCGGATGCGCTTGGATTCTTGGCACCTGTGTATGTCTAGAAAGTCGTTGGGCAGATTTCAATGGTAATGTTTATCACCTCTACTAATTAACATAATGTAAACTTGTATGTTTCCTCCTCAAATATAATTCATTTTATTTTAATTTGTTGATGTGTGTGTGTGTGTGCATGTGTGTATTAAGTTGACTAGGAAAACCACAGGAAACAAAAACTGAAAACTGCCCTGTAGCAGGAGCAAATTTTTTTTTCAATCAAAGGAAAGGTTTATTAATTGTGCTCAGATATTTATTGATATAATTTTTAGAACAGCAAAAAAGATTTTTAACATCTTTTCAGACTTAATTGTTGATACACTTTATAACACTCCTAGGACACTGGAATGTATTTTCTTCTTAATTTTGTAAATACTTGTGAACTTTTACTTATTTTTAAATTTCATAATGTATTTTGGTCATATCCATCCCCATTCCCACCTGCCAGCTCCCTCACATCTCTCT
>NW_008335436.1:4612351-4616540 GCF_000622305.1 Nannospalax galili | reverse complement strand
GTCTCCAGTTAATGCCGTCCAGAGAAGTACCTCAGTTTCTCAAATGTAGACTCAAGGTGTCTGGACTCCAGCATTAATTATCTCTTTTTTTAAAAGAGTGAACTCTTTTTTTTTAATGTATATTCGTGTATTGCCTGCATGTAGGTAATTGCACCCGTGTTGTGCAATGCCCACAGGAAACAGAAGAGGATGTCAGATCCCCTGGAACTGGAGTTATGGACAGTTGTTAGCTGTCATATGGGTGCTGGGATTCAAACCCGGGTCTTCTGCAAGAACAGCCAGTGTTCTTAACTGCTGAGCCATCTCTCCAGCCTGAAAGAGTGAATTCTTAATCCCCTCAAGAGAAATTCTGAAGGAATTTATTTTCAGAAGATAATTGAAAAATAAAATCACAAAAATAATGTTGCATGTTAAAAAATAGTTGATAAGTCACAGGGTATATGTACATCTTCAATAAATTTTAGTTCTTTCTTCATGACCAAAAGTCTTCCTTCAACTGACTCAGTCCAGCAAAAGACCACTGAGCAATTACAATATTGCGGGACTGTGAAACCTTCTGACTGTGGGAGCTTCTAAAGCAGGCATGTGACTCCCACTTAGGCACCAAGTCCTGCCTCCCAAAGCCACAATAAGTGTTAAAAAGAGCTAAAGATACCTCACAAATGGAATACTAAGACTCAGCTTGCCTTCAGGGTAGAAGATGATAACATTTAGAAATGGAGCGCCTTCCAGTGTCCTGCCCTCAGGGACCATCTCCGTAGAAATCAGCTTTGTGTGTTTAACCAAACACAATTTACAAAAAATAAAAAATAAATAAATAAATGCACCAGGGGCCCTGAATTCAATCCCAGCACCACACACAAGCAGTAAAATACAGAGACACACAGACACAGACACACACACACACACACACACACACACACACACACACACACACAGAGGAAATGAGGAAATACATGAATATTCCCACTCAGTAAGATGAATCCTATCTCCCTTTTTGATCATAATCAGGAAATCAAATTGCTAGACTCCTTCTTCACTTGATAATTTCACAAAAATCTATAATTTTTCATTATCATCAAAAAGATGACACAAAAGAATCTACAAAGTCAAGGTTTCAGGTTATTCAAAATAATCTAAGTTGCACTAATTTCATCCCTACACCAGGATTTATATACAGTACAACTTTGTTTGTGGGTAGATGTGGGGGGCGTAAAAGTTATACACAATGATTGATTTTGCCCATACAAACAATAAAAGAAAATCTCATTAAAGTGAAATGATTCGGATTTACAGCTCTGCTGATAATGTGATTTAACTGATAAACAGTCTCATTCAAGGGGGGACTTCACTGGGCTGAATTCAGTTAGTGAGGCCTCCTCTCAATTAAATGTTTATCAAGTCACGCACATAAGCCAATTTGTTGTATGCAGAAGAAATGGAAGATTATATATAATGAAGAGTCACGCTGTTCTGTTTGCTTCTTTGGGTAAAGCCAATAGAGAATTAGTCATTTTTCTTGGGACATCAAAGTTGCAACAATGTCTGCATAACAAAGAATAAAGCACAAAGCGTTGAAGTACAAACTAGTTAGAGGATACAGATAACTTTTTGAGATTTATTTGTTTGAGATTTATTTATTTTATATGCATGTGTATGTCTGAGTCTCTCTCTCTCTCTCTCTCTCTCTCTCTCTCTCTCTCTCTCTCAACAATGGATCCTCTAGAATTAGTTACAGGCAGTTGTGAGCCACCTGACATGGGTGGGGGAAACTGAACCCAGGTCCTCTGGAAGAACAGTATGTTCTCTGAACTGCAGAGTTGTCTCTCCAGCCCGCAGATAACTTCTCATTATGCAAACTTCATACTTCCTGGTCCTTCTGTCACTCAATTTTCTTTTGCCATGAAATATCAAAAGTTTAGTATTTAATATAACAAATTTTCTAGCTGCCTGATTTAGTAGTTAGCATAATTTTTCTATTCCCCAACCACATTTTCACCCACACACATGTATCCAATATGATCCATAATCATTTGGTATGGTTTGATCATGCTTCTATGTGTGTTCTTATTTTGAGAAAGAAAGTCAACATTCTTCTGCCACAGAATGGGAAAAACAGAAACTCATGATGGTATGTAAAACTAGAAACCCAGAGCACTTGCCACAAGAGAGCCCAACTATCCAGGAAACTTAGCATTATACCACTGGTAGAATGACAACTTTGGAAAACTACTGTTTCAGGGGAGAAAGTCCAGCCTTTCTGACCTTACAAAATGATGTTATAATAATCTAAAAGGCTGACACTCAAGAAGTATATAATAAATCACAACAAAAATATTTTTTTAAATCTCATAAGATTTTAAGTTTACAATTTTAAACTGCACTCATAACTAACCATGTGCATGTGGCCAGCAGGCCATAAGTTGAACATGCCTGTCAGTGTGATTCCCTATTGTAAATGAAAATGATTTGGGGGTTAGCTGATTCTCCTAATGATTCAAGGAACCTTAGACCCTATAATCTAAGAACCAACACTAAGGGTTTCCTTTCCTTATTTTAGTATATGTTTCTAAGTATCTAATCAGCAGGCTTTTTGTGTGAATTAAATACATGTAGGCTGTTGGGTAAGTACTGCTTAGAAATCAAGAGACCCAAGAAAGAATTATTAAATATAAATTACATTAACTATAGAATATTTACTTCAAACTATTTAAAAAGCATTACTTTATTATTTACTCTATCTGATGTTAACATTTTCTAAATATGTATATTTTAAATCATAAACAAATTCTAATATCTAACTGATAATATATGATCATCAGCTCAAGATCCTGTGTGCAAGCAGCCAACTAAGTAAACATGTGCAATGTTCCGCAGCATGGACTCTGATAGCACTGACTACTAACACCTATCAGTCTTTTAGCCAACCAAGATATCTGATAAAACACTGCTTAGGGTGATAAATGAGTCCAAGCAGCCCAATCTGTCATCCCATATTTGCCAGTTCCTTTCTCAACAACTGAGGTTTGTCTTTAGAAATCAAAGGGCAAGGTGCCCTTTTAAAATGCTTCCAAATTAAAAATGATGAGAAAAGGTGCTGAATTTAAAGTCAGAAAATGTGTCTAAAATTTGAGTACATTCAAGGTCAGAGACCTTTTTGTGAGAGAGGTCGCACACCTTTGGTTTATTTATACATAGAATAATAAGGGTCATCAGAGTTTACAGGATCTGTTACCGGTAAAGCTGTGGGGAACAAAATCTCCCCTCAAAAGCTCAGAGTTCACTGAAAGAGTATCCTTAGAGATCACCTGGAGAAGGGATGAAGGGGGGGGTGGGATGGAGGCTCAGGCTTGCCCACAGCATCTCTGCTCTCACTGCTTTTCACTAATGAGGAATCGGCATAAATAAACTCCTCTCCAGTTGCCTTTAAAATGTGAAAAATATGTAAAAAGATAATGGCAAAGAAATTTACAATTATTATTGTCATGTCAATTGATGATTTAAAAGATTACAAACCACAATGAAAACATTACCTTTCTAAACCATACCTTTCAGAACCCTAACTCCTTTAATAGTTTATGAATAAAACCTGCTCTCACATAATCCATTATTACCCTGTGTTTTTTTTTTCTCATGAATGTGTTAGGCATTAGAAAATTAAGCATCTAAGGCAAGTAAGAAAATTAAAATAGCTTTTTAATTCTGAGTCCTATTAGCTGCTCTGAAGACCTGAAATCTGAGTAAAAACTCCAGTTTTACTTTCTACCTTTCTGCTTGCCGTTATTCACTAACCAGCGTGAAGCCACCTCTCTTACTGTTTTCTCCATTAAAATAAAGGCTCTCCTTCAGAAAGGACATTGTATGAAGTTTGATTATGATTCTATGCTGCCTTGTGTCATTTTTGTATAATTGCATATCTAAGTTCTGTTTCCTGAGTAGCCCAGGTATTTGTAAGCCATCCTCCCGTTGATCTTTGCATTCCCATAAACTTTCACAGTATCTACCTATCTGGCAGTGAGAATAACAATGTGCTGAGTTTTAAGTATTTCCTTTTTCTACTGCTTTCAGCTTATTGTGCAACCTGTCCTATTAAGGAAATAAAATTAAACTCTTTCCCCAACACACAATAAGTCTGTGCTTCTGTGGGTCTGCTACCAGATTCCAAAGAGTAATCAACATACATATACAT
>NW_008335436.1:4605746-4612325 GCF_000622305.1 Nannospalax galili | reverse complement strand
ATATATATATATTCAACAAACTCCCTTACACATTGTAACAAGTACTAATAGCAGGGTAAATAGGGAGGTGGAACACCAACATCCCTAAATGATCATGCCCATAGAAGGAATGAAAAGCATGAAAAAGCTTTTAAAATTTTAAAACTGCTAGAAATAGTAAGTGCTCTGAAGGAAGGAAACATAGGAGCTAATTTCAGGAGGTTCATTTGTAGTAAATCTGAAAGTGTTATGGGAGGTCAGACCAGGCTTCTATGTAGCATATAAGGTTAAACCGAAGAGAGTCTAGATTACAGTGAACATAGAATTTATAGTTTCAATCCTATGAAGCTTCACCTTCATAAATTCTTTTAATGTGACTTCTGAAGTCTCCTGCAATGCTTATTCCCGGAAGAAACGAAAAAGAAGAGATGAAAGTACCACAGCTTTAGAAAGTCCTGGAACACGGTTGTCCTGTTTTCAACTTATTGTACAATCTGCCCTAAGGAAAAAAACTAATAAACCTGTTTTCCCGCCACAACAAATCAGTCTGTGTTTGCTCATCTGCTACCATATTTGGAAAATCAATCATCAGATATTTATCAAAAACCTCCCCTGTGTGCACCATAACCTTTACTTGAGAGGAGTGAACTTCAGGAAGCAGTGGGTTTATGAGAAGAAACAGGCATTTTTTCAAAGCTAGAAAAGAATTATATGAGCCAAATGTTTCACAGGGCATCAGAAGCTTCAAAGGATGAAAGAGGCTAGCATTTCAAAAACAGTGGCTTGAGGATGCGCTTATTGATGAAGGCCAAAGTTGCTCTATCTGAGAGCCTCACTTTCGGCTCACATCTACACTGGCGTCGCGGTCCAGGAGGTCTTTTATTTATAAGAGCCAGAGATCTAATATGTGTCATCACATGCCAGGGGCTTAGCAAACACCTGCTGGGACGATGCCCCCATCCCCACCCTGCACCGAATCCATCTCCATTCCCACCTGTCGCCCACTGCTATCTGCACCACTCAGACGTGGCTCAGTGCGGGGTATGCCCGAAGACCCTTCACCTGACGCTGCAGCTGCTGTCAGCCAACTCACCCGTGACCCTTGATGCTGGAGTTACCACCACCAACGCCACCACCGTTCAGACTTCCTCCTTGGTCTCCTTGGTTACCGCGTTACATCGGTACCCATAGCAACCAAAAGGCTTGCTACTGCTTCTGTCTACCGGCAGAGGGAGGAGGGAGCCCATGCTAAGCAAGAGACAGGGAAGTTGCCTGGGAAGGAAAATGCAAGTTAGTTTAACAGGCCTAAGCTCTTCTTGGCCTTGAAAAACCTACACGTAACTGATCTGTTACCATTTGACCCATCCTCATAACGATCGAATTTATATGTAAGAAAATGAAGGCACAGAAAATCTGTAATCTTATCAAAGGTTACAAAACTAGCAAATGACAGGCCATGAATTTACCACAGCAGTTTAGCATCAGAAATCTCTCATGCTTGCACTAAGTTCTGTTATTTACTGAGGGTGTCAAGACATCAGATCAAGAATCAGGATCTCTTGGTAAGTTCAGAACTCTCTTCCTACCAAATACTTGACCCATGAGGTTGTATATTTTATGCATGTCTATAAATATACTGCTTGTATACACATACCCAAATACACACAAGTAACTCATATTTCAAATCATCTTTCAATTATGTTTATTTGACAAGTTAAGGTAATGCATTCTAATTATTCTCATCCTCTACCCTATTTTTATGCACCTCTCACCCTTATCAACCTCTCTCCCCCCAATCCCTTTCCCACATTTATGTCTTTTGCTTTGTTTTGTTTTGTGACCCACTGAGTTTAAACAAGGGCATCTGTGTGATCATGAGTTTGAAATTATCAGTTAGAACTTGATGGGTTGACCAGTGAGTATGCAAATGAAGACAGTGACCCCCTTCTTTCCCAGAATTTCAGTAGCTAATAACTGAGCGGGAGAAGAAGGGGCCCATCAACCCATCTCCCGTCCATGACTGGTTATTCACAGGGACAGCCTTGTACAGGCCCAATACAGCTAGTCAAAGCTGCTGTAAGTTCATGATTTCACCATACAATTATGTCAGGTCCAAGAGATATCATTTCACAGGCCTTGTCCTTATCTTCCAATTCTTCCAGTCTTCCATGGCTCTTCTTTCAAGTTTTCTGAGCTTTTTTTTTTGGGGGGGGGGTAATTCTTGTTCATAGCTTAGCATTCAGCTGTACATTGCTGTTCAATGGAAAGAGAGGCTTCTCTCAAGACAGAGAGCAGCATTTTTCTATGAGTCTAAGTATGGATCCTTAGAAGGCAGTTTGGCACTATGTCAACATAACTAAACTATAGTAATTTACCCTAAAGGCCTATGAGTTCCCAAGCCATGTTTTGATAGGCTTCATAGCACCAGCAGTGGGTTCCCTCTTGTAGTACTGGCCTCAAATTCCATCACTAGGCTGACAGTTGCCCCATAACAGTCATACCACTATTATACAGCTGGTCACACTTTTGCCTAGTGAGTTGATATTGTACGTTGTAGGGTTCACAGCTGCCTTTTCTCCCTCAACAGCCTGCATAGCACCTTCCAGGACTATGAAATATAGCTATCCGGGAGGAAGCTTTCAACTCAATTCTTGCTTCATTTCTCTGTATCACACAACCAAGGTATGGGGTATCTTCAACAGCAGGGTTGTATCATCAAGTGATAATGAGCAACTAAGGGGAGTGGCAATAATTTCTGTTGCTTTGAGGGCCTCTGGGAAGTCACTGACCAAGAACTCCTAAGGATATGATACCCTACCCCTGGCACTAGGGATTTGTTTAATAACTCATGGCTTCTAGGAACACCATTATCAAGATACTCAGGGTATCTCTCCTTATTATTTTTAATTGTGTGTTTTAACTGGCTTATAAAATAATGGGTTGTCTTATGGGGTTTTATACATTCTTCATTTTGGCCTGCCTTATTCCTGTCCATTTTTCTCCCTCATGCTGCTAATCCCCTCTGTTTAATTTTTTTTTTTTTTAAGTTTGTGTTACGAGTGTTTTGCCTGCATGTATAAATATTCACTTGTGTTTTGCAAGGCCCACAAAGGCCAGAAGAGGGTATCAGATCCCCTGGAGCTGAAGTTACAGATGGCTGGTAGCTTCCATGTGCAATCAAACTTGGGTCCTCTGGAAGAGCAGCCAGTGCTTTTAACCACTGAGCCATCTCTCCAGTCCCTCTACAAAAACTCTTTACCTTCAGTGTCCCCCTGTCTTTCATTTTGCTTGTGTCCTATTGTCCCTACTCCCTTAAGACATCACTCACAGTAGCCTGTTTTTAGTTTCCTGCCTCCCACAGGTACTGCAAGTTAAACATACAAAACTAAAGATGTGAAGATAGGATCCATATATGAGAAAGAACATGTGGAAAATTTGTCTGTATGGGTCTGGATTAACCTACTCATTTTTTTTCAATTCTATCCATTTAACTACAAATGTCATAACAATATTCTTTACAACCAATAAAATCCGCCATGTATGTGTACCACATTTTCATTATCCATCTATCTATTGATAGACATCTAAACTGCTCCTATTTCCCAGCTCTAGTTAATAGACGAATAATGAATATGGATGAGCAAGTATCTCTATAAAAGGATATAGAGTCTTTGGGGTACATATCAGGAGTAGTATACTGGGTCATCAGGTAGTTCAATTGCTAATGTTTTGAGAAAAACCTCCATCCAAACTGCCTTCCAAAGTGACTACAATCTTTTTAGTCAAATCTTTTTTGTTTTGAGCAGACAGAGGTCGTTGTGGTGAGCTTATTTTATACCTGGCATTCTAAATATACTGTTTTTTAAAAATCTCTGCTCTCAACCAGTTGTGGGCATACGCTTTAATCCCAGCATTTGGGGAATAGAGGCGGGGAGATCTCTGAGATTGAGACCAGCCTGATCTATTGAGGCCAGCTGGGGCTACAAGGAGGCCCTGTCTCAAAACAAACAACAAATTTCTACCCTTACACACTGTAGGTAGAATATGTGGTCAGCTCTGCAGTCAATCATCCTTTAAGTATGTGGGCTCAACATACTGCATACTTCACACATAGTACTGGAGTACTCTAACTATCATAGTTAATACATTAACTTTGTACCGTTGCTCTCCTAGGCCAGGATCCAGTTTGGAAAACATTTAGTGTTTTCCCATGGAAGACTCAATTGGGTAAAAGTCTTATCACTCTGGATAGTGGCAAACAGTAGCATACTTTAGCATATGGCCTGGTTGTTGGAATCAGAAAGACTTAAACTTCAGAGCTCATTCCTTGAAACCTACTTGCTGTGTGACTTGAATGTGTTATAAAGCCTAACTGGTCTAACTGGTTAAATGGTAGAGTACTGCATCTAGTCCAGACGTGTTATAGTGTATTAAGCAAAGCAAATAACATAGGTGTTATAAGTCCTTAGCTCTAAGCCAGACCCACAGTAAGTGCTTATATATGGTACGAAATGATGATGTGACTTTGATGGTTGCTGTGGTACATTTCATAACTTCTCCTAATACTTTCTTTACATCTTTACATTTAATAACAAGACAAATTTTAAGCAGATGTCTAATACTTCCTGTTTCTTTGTGCATAGTGTATTTCCCAGTCCCTTATACTTCTCAAATTACAGAAAGATATTTTCCTTCCTTCCTTCCTTCCTTCCTTCCTTCCCTCTCTCCTTCCCTCCTTCCCTCCCTCTCTTTCCTTCCTTCCCTCCCTCCCTCCCTCCCCCCCCCCCCCCCCCTTCCTTCCTTCCTTCCTTCCTTCCTTCCTTCCTTCCCTCCTTTGTGGGTCTCTCCCTCCTCTCATGGGCCGTTGGCCACCAACCCATGAGAACAAAGGGAGCAGAAACCACGAATGGGGTCAGGACAGCCAGTGAGCAAGACGGAAAAGACCTTCTGGAGAGTCAGATTCAGTGATACAGCTCGTTTATTCAGTGGGGGTCAGGGAAAAATATAGTATGGAGACAGCAGCCAAAGCTTCAGCTGATAGGTGCTCACAGTGTGCTTTATTTACACGTGGTAGGGGGATCCTATCATCTGGCTATGGGGCAATGCCTAATTATCATTTAGAAAAAAAAAAAAACTGGGGGAAGTTTTATTGCAGGTAACTATGACAAGCTATGTCATGTTCCAAATAAGGTCAGGCATCCCTGCTTGGAGGCACTTTCCAGATAAGTCAGGCAGGAAGCCCCTGCTGAGAAAGGAGTCAACCTTAACAGCAGGGTTCCCCAACATCTTCCCCTGTTTTGTTTTATAATGAAGTGTCATCACAAGCTATAAGAGCCAACTCATCTATCTCAGGAGAATCCAAAGTCTGATAATTGACCATGACCTGACTGGTAGTTATTTTAGCAATGCTGACAATTTGTAAGAAATTGTATGAAACACGGAGCAAGCATCAAAATAACACAGCATAATCAGGGGGCTATTGATATTGTAACATTTCCCCCTCTGAAGAGGTAACCCCAAAATCTTTTGGGGATAAGAGCTTTTAATGTTTTTGGCCTTTGGGACAGAGTACTTTATTAAAAGGCCCAAGGACATTTTGACTTTTAGCCAAGAAAGAAACTGGCTATTTTTCTTTGGGGTCTTTTTACCCTAGCTGCCTAGCCAATTTCTATCTCCTATTCTTATCATACCACCCGCTGAAGAGGCTTACCCAAATTGCCAATAGGGAATTGGGATGCAGACCACTCTGCCTTCTTCCGTGCTAAACAGGCACACAGGGTGAGGCAATTGGGGTACCCCCTTCAGTGGGTCTGTCTAAAAGACTCCCAAATTGCATAACTCTTAACTATAAGGCATAAAGCAAGGCTCTTGACTGGTGCCTGGGAGATATGAAGGAAAACTAAAGGCAAGAGTAGTTAGTATTACAGTTTCTAGGCAGGGAACCAGAAAATGTGCAAATTAAAGTCCACTGGAATTTCTCAATGAGGACTCCCAAAAGCATCCATCTAACGGGTTTTTCCTCATTTTTCTTTTGTCTGTTAAGGCTGGACTGATGAACTCAAGATTTGTTGTCAGGCACTTTGATAACTATTGGAGAGGCTGGAATCAGATCCCACTTAAATGGCCTCTAGATAAGGAGAAAAAAAAAAACTTAGCCATCGTTGTAGAACAATAGTGGGTTGTCTCCCTCAAGCTGCAGGTGGGCACTACAGTATTGTAGACCAAGATTTAAAGTCCTACACCTGAGTAGCACTGTCCTATTAGGAACAAAATCACCAATGAGAAATAATTGTCTAAATAACATCATATAAGAACTTAAGTCTAATGTCTGGGATATGTAATCCCTTGGATTTTTAAAGAAATATACTGATGATTTTAATCTTTGGTTATACTTTCCTTTTGGGTGTTTAAGACCATACAGTTGTCCCAAATAAACCAATTTATTATGACTTTTAAGGTCATATGAGGATCTGTCCCTCAGGGGTCACATGGGCTTGTGGGGAGCCCCTGGCTCCTTAGGCTTTTCTTTTACCAGTTCCATCTACGTGAAGATAAGTCAAGAGGTCCTGCTCGACCTGGGCTTCGCTTGGAAGCATGGAG
>NW_008335436.1:4589318-4605616 GCF_000622305.1 Nannospalax galili | reverse complement strand
GTCTCCATGGCCTCCCTGAACAAGAGGACAGGTAACTCACACAGGACATTTTGAGAGATGAGCCATAGCCCCTGCAACTTGCTTGACCTTGGAGGGCCAGAAACAAAAATTGTCCCTTTAAGTACCTCTGACCAGATTAATATAGGCCTTAGAGTCTGGCTATTACACATCCAAAAAAGTTAATTACACCAATCTGGTACATTAATTACCATGTGCTATATAGACAGAGCTTGGGCAACATCCTTAAATAAACCTTGACTAGACATCCTTAGACTAGTTGACTAAGATATGACCTTAGAAATTTTAAGATCTTTCTCATGCTTGATAAATCATAACAAACCTACACAGACCTCCATCATTTGCTTAGGCTTTTCGTTTTTAACAAAATACCTCCACTCTTGTGTCCTTCTAACATCTTTTACCTTACCATTCTCTTTTTTAATAACCATAAGACATAATAACATTAACAAACTTTCCATCTGTTGTGAGAATTCTTTTCTGGGGATATTAAGCAACGTTTTTCCCCTTTTTGGGTTATAGTATCAAACCAATGTTTGATTACCTTAAAGATTTTCTGGTGAACAAATGAATTTATTGAGCTTAGTTACAGAGATGACTAAGGGGTTGCTGGGGTATATGAGTGACCTGAGAGTATTTACACTGGAAAGCCTTAACCCAGCATGGTCAAGCCTTCTCTTCCTAGCCTTCCCCAAATAATACACTTTAGTCCTCCCCAAACCCAGGAGACCATGAATGATTAGGGCCAAATTACATACAGTTGGTTGGGAAGAGCCGATGGATACTCAGGTGAGGGTCTAATGACCCTGATTACCCCTCCTCCTTTAATTAGATACTTAAGTCCACAAGTCCAATTGTAATGATCTTTTGTTAGTGGATACAGCTGAAGTCATGAAGATGATAGTTGTTTGACTCAGAAGAAAGTCGTGTGTAGCATCATCTTATTAAAAGAACATGGTATCTAAATTATATATAAGATAATGTAATAACTAATATTACCCATGTACATACTGTGTTTTATGTTTCCAGGTAAACCTTATAGAAAACATAAGATAGTTAAAAATTTTTTGCCTTACGTAGTTAACAACAGGGTTCCCCAACACTCCCTCCCTCTTTCCTTCCCTCCTTCCTTCCCTCCTTCCTTCCCTCCTTCCTTCCTACCTTCCTTCTTCCCTTCCTTCCCTCCTTCCTTCCCTCCTTCCTTCCCTCCTTCCTTCCTACCTTCCTTCTTCCCTTCCTTCCCTCTTTCCTTCCCTCCTTCCTTCCTTCTTCCTTCCCTCCTTCCTTCCTTCTTCCTTCCCTCCTTCCTTCCTTCCTTCCCTCCTTCCCTCCTTCCTTCCTTCCCTCCTTCCTCCCTTCCTTCCCTCCTTCCTTCCTCCTTCCTTCCTTCCTTCCTTCCTTCCCTCCTTCCCTCCTTCCCTCCTTCATTCCTCCCTTCCTTCCCTCCTTCCTCCCTTCCTTCCCTCCTTCCTTCCCTCCTCTTGATTGTGTACAGCCTCCTTAAGTACCACTTTATCATATGATTTAAAGTTCAACAATTTAGCGGCCAGTATTTATTATTTAAAGAAAGGGCAAGTATTTTTTTTCAGTGTTTGTCTGAATTTAAAGTCACGAACCAATTCATCTCCCTCGCTCAACTCTCCCTTTCCCTCACTACCCTTCCTGTCCCTTCCCCTTCCCCTTCCCTTCCCTTCTCTTCTTTTCCCTCCCTCTTTTCCCCTCTCCCTCTCTCCCTCACTCCCTCCTTCCTTCTTCCTCCCTCCCTCCCTCCCTCCCTCCTTCCTTCCCTCCTTCCCTCCTTCCCTCCTTCCTTCCTTCCTTCCTTCCTTCCTTCTTCCTCCATCCCCCCTTCCTTCCTTCCTTCCTTCCTTCCTTCTTTCCCTCCTCATCCATTTGCTTTTGGCCCATTTTGCCAGGAATGAAAATTACTATAATAAAGAAAGTCTTCCTGCTGTTACACATGTTAAATATTTTATTTATTTTTTATTTTATATGTCTGCCTATATTGCCTCCATGTGTAAGTGTGTAAGTGCACCCATGTTGTTCAGTATCTGCAGAGGACAGAAGAGGCCATTGGATCCCCTGGAACTGGAGTTACAGACAGTTGTTAGCTGCCATGTGGGTACTAGGATTCAAACCTGGTCTTCTGCAAGAACAGCCATTGTTCTTAACTGATGATCCATAACTCCAGCCCCTATCACACATTTTAAAGAGGGTAAAAAATGTGATTAACAAATGTGCTATGAACAAAAATTCAGTACAGAAATATAAAGTAATTAAGGCTCTGTTTTTAAAATATTTTATTTATTATTTTTATTTTATGTATGAGTGTATTGTCTGTATGTATGTAAGTGCACCTGTGTTGTGCAATGCCTGCAGAGGTCAGAAGAGGGTGTTGGATTCCCTGGAACTGGAGTTATGGATAGTTGTTAGCTTCCATGTGGGTGCTGGAATTGAACCTGGGTCCTCTGCAAGAGCAGTCAGCGCTCTTAACCACTGAGCCGATTCTCCAGCCCCCATATTCAGTTTTTAGATTTGAATATTAGAGAGGGCTCTGGATGCAGGAAAAGAACACAAGGACCAGTCATGGTGAAAGAACATTTCCAGGAAGGAAAAACAATCTTCAGTTCTGTCCCAAAAGATAGCACCATTCTATTCAAAATTCTCTTCACATTACTACTTTTTTAAAAATGAATAATTTATTGAGAATTTCATACATGCATATAAGGTATTTTGATGTAATCCATGCCCACTCCCTCCCCTCCAAGTCCTCCCATATCTCCCCATCACTTTTTTCTGATAACTTCATGTACTCTTTCTTCTTCTTTATTTATTTTTATAGGGCTTTTGGCATCTCTAACATTTCCCCCTCTGAAGAGGCAACCCTAAAATTTTTTAAGGATTAGATACAAGCTCCCAAATAGTTTCTACATTTTTGGCCTTTGGAACACAGTCTGTTGCTAAGAGGCCCAAGACATTGTGACTTTTAGCAAAGAAATTGGCTTCTTTTCTTTGGGGTCTTTTTACCCTAACTGACTAGCCAATTCCTACCTTCTATTCTTATCACACCATCCTCTGAAGATGTTACCCAAATTACCAATAGGGAATAGGGATGCAGACTGTTCTGGCTTTTGCCATGCTGAACAAGGATGCAGGGTGAGGAAATTGGAGTACCCCCTCAGTGAGTCTAGCTAAAAGACTCCCAAATTACATAACTCTTATCTCTAAGGGGAAAAGAAAGTCCTTGAATTGTGAATAGGAATGTGAAGGAGAAGTAAAGGTAATTATCATTATCATTATCATTACAAGTTCTAGACAGAGAACTAGAAAAAGGTCAGAACAGGGAAAATTTTAAATGTTCATAGGAGAGTCCATTGGAATTTCTTGACAAGGGCTTCCAAAAGCATCCCTCTATTGGGTCCTCCTCATTTTTCTTTTGTCTTCCAAGGCTGGACTCTAGAGTGATGGATTCAGGGTTTGTTTTCAGGTATTTTGATACCTGTTGGAGTAGTTAGAATCAGTGTCAGTTCCCTCTCAAAGGCTTCTAGATAGGGGGAGAAAAAAAATTTATCCATCATTTTAGAACAATAGCAGGTTGTCTCCCTTAGCTACAGGTGGACACTACAGTGTTGGAGACCAAGTTTTGAAGTCTTACATATGAGCAGCACTAATTTTCTGTTTCCTAGATTATACCTTTATTTATTTTCTTTTGTTGCCCCTTGGGTATAGTTGTTTCTCTCTCTGCTCTGCATGTAATAGAAGATTTTTCATTCCCGCTCAACTGTAATAGACATATTTGCTTGGTAAACTATTCTGGGCTGACATCTATTGTCATGTATAACTAGAAATACCTTGGTCCAGGCTCTTCTGGTTTTCATAGTTTGCATTGATAAGTCAGCTGTAATTCTAATGGGCTTTCCTTCCTTTCTATGTGACTTGTTGTTTTGCTTTTGCAGCTTTCAGTATTGTCTGTTTCGTACATTTAGTGTTTTTACTATGATGTGCCGTGGAGAGGTTCTTTTCTGGTCCTGTCTGTTTGGTGTTCTATATGCTTCTTGTATTTGTATGGGGATGTCTTTCCTTAATTTTGGAAAATTTTCTTCTACAATCCTGTTCAGATCAATACCGTTAATCTGAAAATCTTCTACTTCCTCTATTCCTATGATCCGTAGATTTGGTCTTTTCATGGTGTCCCACATCTCTTGCATATTCCATTCCTGTGTTTTGTTTTGTTTTGTTATTTTCCATGCTCTTTGCTAGAGTGGTCTAATTCTTCAACTTTATCCTCCAGTGTTGATATTCTGTTTTCCATTTCATCCATTCTAGAGGTGAGGCTTTCCTCTGTTTTTTCAAGTTGACTTATTGAGTTTTGCACCCCCTTCTTCATTTCTGCCTGATCTTCAATGTTTCTATCTCTTTTGTGAATTCATTCAGTTTATCCCTATCTTATTTTAGCTCTTTGATTTGTTTGTTCATGTGTTCCTTAAATTCTTTGAATTCTTGATCATGTTTATGATTGTTCTTTTAAATTCAATGTCCTGGGTTATGTCTAGGGGGTTCTCCTTGTAGAACTCTTCTACAGGACTGGTGGAGTTTGGTGGGGACATAGTGTTTTGGCTTTGCGAATTTCTTTTGTTGTTTATGATTCTGATATGAGAATTAAGTTGAAGTATGCTTCTGTTTGTATTATCTGGGTGCCTAGATCCTTTCTTTATTGGTTATGTAAGCTGGTTGGTACAGGGTTCAGGTTTAATTTGGAGGGAACTGATGGCTTCAGATCAGCTCTTCAGGGGTACCCACAGAAGCCCAATTCAGGTTCCAGTCAGGTCCACTCAGGCTTCCTTCACCATGTGGAGGCAGGATACCAGCATTCTCAGCCCCTATATCAGGGGGAGGCCAGAGGGAGGCCAGAACTTGGCACTCTCTGGCAGTCTGCTGAGATCAGAGCCACTACACAAATGGAGGTTGAAACCTACCCTCTCAGGCTGTCTGCTAGAATCTCAGCCTGATCCTACCAAAGCCAGATCTGCCTGGGACCTTGGGAGGGGCCTCACAAAATCCCAGGTAGGGGGATGGGTATGACGCTATTAGGGGAAGGTCACCACCATGTGGAGGCAGGATGAGGGCTCTCAGGCAGTCCCCTGCTTTCTCTGGCCCTCTGCCAGAGGGAGGCCAGAACTCAGCACTCTCTGGCGGTCTGCTAAGATCAGAGCCGCTAAACTGATGGAGGTCACCATATTATTACTTTTGTGTCAAGAAAAAACACATTACAAAAATATTTATTGATACAATAGAAAAATTAAACTCAAAAAGTAATGCATAAAATATTTTGGATATTTTAAAAAACATGTTTTTTCTTGCTAAGCTTACATTTAAAAAGCTTATCTATCAAGACTAAAAAAATTATAGTTTAAAAAACATCAAGATGCATGACACCTGAGAAACAGCAGCCAAGATAGTCCTCTGGTGTCCACACACATGCAGGTGCACATGAGGACACACACACACACACACATACACACACACATACACACATACACACATACACACATACATACATACACACATACACACACATACACACAACATACACACATACATACATACACACATACACACACATACACACAACATACACACATACATACATACACACACACACACAAACAAACACACACAAACACACACACACACCCCCACACACACACACACACACACACACACACACACACACACACACGGTCTCACAGAAACAAATAAAGATGAAAAGCTTTTGGTGGGCCACACAAATTTGAAATCTGAGGTCAAACTACTGTGTCTGCTGATTAAAAAATGCTTTTGAATTTTTATAGATTATGTATCCAGCTATTTGGCAAACTGAAAACCTTTTATCTAGTCATTCTTTTTCATATTTTGAGCAAAAGGTAAATTCTTGGTGATTAAAATAAGGTTTAAGTGCCAGTACATAAAATGAAACCAGAGCCAAACCATAAGCCACATCGTTACACAGTAAAATAAAATATGTAAAGTGCTTGTCTTTCAGAGCTGTAATTAAGGACAAAATGACACGAAACATGTAAAAACAATGATAGCTCTGGATAGATGACACTCTCTCCACTGAAGCAGAGTGCATTTCACTGACACCTCAGCAATCCTGCAAATGGTTTACCATATCTGTCTTCAGAGCACAGGACTCCTCAGGGTTTTGCAGAAGCATGCTTCACTGCGCCACTGGGAAGATTTAAACACGGATTTTCTGAAATAGGAGCATTTGGTTTAAAGTGATAAATTATTCCACAATTAGGAAATTGAGAGCACAGACTTGGGGTATAGCAGAAGACTCAGTTGATAAAGGCACATGCCGCATAAGCTTGTGGACCTGAGTGTGATGCCCTGAAATGATATGATATAAAGTTAAAATTGCATCGTCAAAATTTTCCTCTGTCCTCTACATATGTGCCATGGCACACCCAGTCACATTATGCACACCACACACACACACAGTCATTAAAAATATAGACTTGCTGAATTCAGAAAGTATTTTCATAAAAATACCCCCCTCTCTCTTACGTGTAATATATACATACATATACATATATGCATATATACATGCATGCATATATACACACGCACAGCTGCATTTGATAAGCCCTACTCATTGAACAGTTTTATTGTGTCCTTGGTAAACTACTGCCTGATAGCTCATTAAAGCAGGTCCTCTGACTTTTCTGGTCAGTCACAGGAGATGGAAGTTCTTAGCAGTATACTCCCATATCACTATCTGAATGCTTCGTGTGACTTAGTAGTAAGGACTCTCCCTTTTGCAGGAGTTAGACCTACAGAATTCAGGGAAGTCTGCCATCAAGGACTTGCTGAGAAAGGATTTCCTTCTGCTCTTCATCTTGTATGTTGCTTTCAGTCCTATTAGTTGCCTGTACTACAATCTCAGGAAGGGTTGAACCCTGGTTTAAATGGCATTGGTCTGGCAGGTGCTTTAAGCAGCTCCAACTGCAGACAGAGCCCTTCCCTATCCACCAGAGCCCTCTTTTCTGTTTTTCCTAAAATGCAGCTTGTGCCTCTCTCAGACCTTTTCTTAACCAGAGCCCTCATCATCACATGACCGTTTTCATTTCTCTATGGGTGTCTTGGTGATTCTTCTAGGCAGAATTTATAATGATTCACTTTCTCTCACATTCTTACATTTTTACTTGCAGGAAATTCTCTTGCCTCCTTTGCCTTTCTGCACTGTTGGTTGCAAAATGTCTGTGAAGTCACCTTTCTCTGGCTCACACACCAGTAGCCAGCCTGCCTAACACTTACACTTCGCACTGCTCAGATGAAAGTCAAAAAGCAGCCTTCCTCATCTCCCAACAGCAAGGACATGGAGTTGCATGAATTGTTAGGTTTGCAACTAAGATCAGGGACACTCAAAGAGCATTATCAAGCAGGGCATGGTGGCGCAGGCCTTTAGTCCCAGCACTCTAGAGGCAGAGGCAGGTAGATCTCTGTGAGTTCGAGGCCAACCTGGTCTACAGAGCCAATTCCAGGTCAACTAGGGCTACAGGAAGGCCCTGTCTCAAAAAAAAAACAAAAAAAAAGAGAGCATTATCAAAACCTTCAAAATAATGTTAAGGATAACTGTGGCCAAGGGGTCACAACATGTGTCTGATAGAAGAGCCTGACTCCTACAGTCATTCAAAACTAACAGTGAGCCTCATCTCTTCTCAGAACTTTTTTTCTGAATTCTCTCAGAACTGTTCTCCCTAACAAAGGAATTTATCTCTGTTTATTGACTCATTATATCCATCTTGATTTGGGAAAGGAATGAGAAACTTTGTCTTATCGGAGAATGATTTTTTTCTTTCTGATCTCTACTGACCCAGAACAGTGTGTAAAACCACAAACATGTTATCAGTCTAATCCCACCTGTTTGCAACACAACATGGGGACAATTCTTTACTTTCAGTGCTGCTTCTTTCAGGGCTTGATATTTTCACAGCATATTCATACACACATGCATCATACATGCATTATTTTCAGCCGGGGCAAGGAAGTGTCCTGACAAATTAAAGTTATATGTTTAGCTAAAGCAGAGCCCAAGGCATGGTAAGACTGTTTACATTGTAAACAAGCTGAGGTAGTGTTAGATGAGCTCAAGATACACTATTAACATTTAGTTTGTAACAGAAGGCATTCCCAGAAAAGTCATTCCCACAGACAACTAATAACTTTTCCAAATTGGAATAAAAACTATCTTTTCTCTAATAAAACATTTCTTTGTTGTTTTGATATTAACCAATTTTAAAATCTAATGTAGAAATCTTATGTGTTTTTTCTCAGTACTTATGTATAATCTATCAAATTACCATTGAACAAGCTTCACCATTTAGATTCTTTCCTTAATTTTCAAATAATATGTGGCACATGTGCATTCTATATTTACAGAATACCATGTTTTTAATTGATTACGTATCTTGATAATAGCAATCTTTCCTTATTTGTATAGAGAGAAGACATAGCATGTTAGCATGCAACTTTCCAAAAATAAAAAGTTCTCTCAGTCTGTTTCCTACCATCTCCTTTTTTCTACATCCTGAAATTTGGTCTTACAATTACATGGAGAATCTACAGTCCTTATTCCTTGGTGTATACGAAATGTAATTAATGCTATTCCATATGTATAGGATTTTTTAACTTTTCAAGTATAATTTAATTTTGAGTCAACATGAAATTATAAAACTTCTGAAAATCTAAATTGTTATGATATTAAATATGTTCAAATGCCTCCCAAGTGGCTAAATTTAAGATTGAAATAGTCCTTAGAGTTTGGAGACGGTATTTCCCTTTTACAATTGTTCTCAGAACTGTAAATTCTGACTGCCTCTCACCATACAGTATTTTCAACAAATAAATTTCCATAACACAAGGTGATTACTACTGATGTTTCAAAAGTGGAGGAGAATCATCAGAGAACATAATAAATTTTCAATTTCTACAGTGTGTATAGTGCTTATAAAGTTGAAAATATAGAGGCTTATTGAATGGGCATTGTGTGCTTAACTAGTATTTAACCAACACCTGTTCTAGTCAAGGTACTTCTGTAAGATGGATATAAAGGTAAAAAAGACACTTCTACACTTATATATAGTCCACTTATGTGGAAACATTATTGGCATTCAATAGGAGTTATGGATGGTTCAAAATTAGTTTATAGACCAGATAGATAATTATAGCAGTCTTTGCTGAGTTCATTCTCCAAAGCATATCATATGTTGCCTTAGTGGAACCCCGAAGTTACTTGAAAGCAGAAAGGTATCTCAGTATCCTTACAAAAACATATCAATTGATGCTGGTGACAATGCCATGATACATAGACACAAAGGAGATAGAGGCAGCACGTTCAAAGGATGGTTACATTAGTCCAAGGTAGAAATGATAAGTCTGAAATAAACTAATGCAGAAGGCATAGACCAGGTAAAATAGACTACTGTAAGCTGTAAGCTCAGAATAAAGCTGGAAAACCAAAGAAAGGCAGTTGACCAGGAGCAGCAAAGGAGAGCCACAGACCTGTGGATTTGAAGGCTGGGTTAACTGAAGAGACAGTATTGACAACCAACCCAAGGACCACAGGAGAATGAAGAAGTTCTCAGAAAGTGAGCCCACAGAGGAGGGCAGACCAAGTTCAATTTGGAAAACTTTACTTTTGTGATATCAGCAGGGCGTAATAAGAAAAATAACATATTATCTCTAGTTATTAGGAAAATGATTGGGGCTCTATCGCAATATATATGAAAAGGTCATCAGCCTGTAGATAGCAAAGCTAAAGAAGATTTGAAATTCTCATAGAAACCTTCAGACAACTACGCAGATATCGTTAAGAAAGACATATGTCCAGTATTTCTCAGAGATCCAATTTGAAACCCGTATTTGGTCTTTATTCAAAAGGGTTTACTGTAATGTCCTCAGAAATAACACTGACAACCTGACTGTTGACTAGGAGCTATACAAGGCAGGTACCATTAAGAGAAAACTCCTAGATCAACACACCTGGAAAGTGGTGCTTTTATTCAGTTTGAAATAAAACCATTTTAGGTAAAAGAACCTGAAAATGTACATAAGGATTCCTGCTGACCATCAGTAGGCACACCTAAAAGTGTTTGTCACTGCTGTAATCTGGTTTAAAAATATTTATTTTTATGTTATGAGTGTTTTTTGTATATTTGTATTGAATTTTTGTGCATTTCACACAAAACATCATAATCTTCTTTATACCCTTCCCTCATCTGCACCCCTCCCACACACCCCCACCGGATTCTGCCATAAATGTAAAAATGTATCCGGTCACCTTTGTGTGCCCAGAAGGCCTCCACTGCAAATTCATTCACTGGAGTCTATACAGACTATTTAGAGTCTCTTGCCCTTAAAGAAGGTCAGTTCTCCCACACTGAGAAGTAATCAGCTGCCAACTAAGGTTAGGACCTGCTTCCCATTTCCCTATTTCTATTCTGGGGTCTGTCTGAGTTTGCAAGGGTATTATGCATGCTGACACCATTGCTGTAAGAGCATAGGAGCAAGTTTTTAGAAGCCCAGAGGATGCTCCTTATGATCATGCACCAACCCTGGCCCTTATAATCTTCCACCCCTCTTCCACAATAGTGCCTGAGCCATTGACCACTGAGGTTTAATACAGGAGTCCTATTTGGAAACATGCTCTCTGCAATCACTTATTCTCTACATTTTGGGCAGTTGTGGTCATTTGTATGTATAGTATTTTGTTGTATCTTTATATATAAATTGTATATATTACCATACCAGACTCACCGGTGAGAATTGAGAAATGCATTAGTATTCTGTCTACTTCCTGCTCGACTATGGTCTATGAGCTTTAGGTGTAAAGGCTCCATTGTAGATATGTCATTTAGGGCTGGGCATCTCTTATACACAGTTATTCTATGTGTGTGACCAGTTGTGGAACTCTGTAATAGTCTCCATCTGTTGCAAAAAGAAGTTTCTTTGGGGCGTGGTGAATGGTATACTTGTCAGTAAATATAAGAACCAAGGACAGTAAGAAATTAATTTGTCTAGAGATATGACAGAGGTAGGGTTTTCTCAAAGACCTATAATCTTTCCAGTCATGTATATTTAGCTATGTTTGTAGTGCCACACATGAGTTCCCTTCCATTGAGAGGAGTGTAAGTGCAATGAGAGAGCTGTTGGTTACCCCCAAGATAAAAGTTCCATTCCTGGGGCTGGAGAGATGGCTCAGAGGTCAAGAACACTGGCTGTTATTACAGAAGACCCAAGTTCGAATCCCAGCACCCACATGGCAGCTAACAACTGTCCATAACTCCAGTTCTAGGGGACCTGACAGCTTCCTCTGCCCTCTTCGGGCATTGCACGACACAGGCGCACTTACCTACGTGAAGGCTTAACACTCATATACATAAAATAAAAATAAGAAATAAAATATTTTTTAAAAGTTCCACTCCTGAACTGCTATAGTTTGTTGTACCACTCATTGTGGTTATTGAACTTAAAAGCTAAGGTTGGATTATTGGTTGATTTTTCTCCCTTAACAGCTTGCATAGTATCCTCCAGAACTATGAGAGTTAGTCTTCCAAAGTGACCTTGAGAAAAAAGATCAATGGTGGAGGGATTGCCATACCAGATCCCAAACTATATTACAGAGCTAGAATCACAGAAACAGCATGATACTGGCACAAAAACAAACACATAGATCACTAGAACATAAAAGAAGCCTCAAACATAAGCGCATAAAATTTCAGCCACCTGATATATGACAAAGGTCCAGGAATACACACTGGAGGAAAAACAGCAGCATCTTCAACAGATGGTGCTGGCAAAACTGGATCTCCATCTATAGAAGAATGAAATTAGACCCTTTTATTTCACCATGCACAAATTAAAAAGTCAACTCCAAATGGATCAAAGATCTCAATGTGAAACCCAAAACTCTGAAACTGTTAGACGAAAACGTAAGCAGTACCCTAAAAGACACAGGTGTAGGAAAAGACTTTCTACATTGGCCATCAGTTGCTTAAGCTTTAAGGTCATCAATCAACAAGTTGGACCTCATTAAACTAAAATGTTCTATACAGCAAAAGAAACAACTAAGGAAGTGAAGAGGAAACCCATGGACTGGGAGAAAATCTTCACCTGCTACACATCTGGCAGAGAATTAATATTAGCTGTTTTTACAATAGCTAAGAAATGGAAAAAACCTAAATGCTCCTCAGTCAACAAATGGATGATGAAAATATGGTACATTTACACAGTGGAATTCTACTCAGTGATAAAGAAAGACAATATCATGAAATTGGCAGGTAAATGGATGGAAGTGGAAACTGTTATACTAAGTGACGTAACACAGACTCAGGAAAACAAGTGATATTTTAGCACCAAATCCTTATATATGACTATATCCTGATGTAGCCATGGGAGCCAGGAAAATGAAATGGAACTATGGAGATAAAGGGAAAGAAAGAGCCTGAGAGACTGAGAGAGGGGGATAGTACAAAATATGTTACCAAGGGGGAAATGGGGAAAATTGGGGTATTCAACTGGAAACAGAGGAAGGAAGGATATACAAGGAACCATGAGGGTAAAGGGGAAAAAAAAGAGCTCAAGACAGGAGGGATAGTAAGAGATAGGTGTTATCAAGAAGAAAACGGGGAAATGGTGGTACTTTAACTGGGGAGGGAGGAGGGACGTTCGACAGGAAGAGAGAAGGGAGAGATAAATGTTGTGACCTTTTAAATGTTTGAGTTTTCTGAATGAAGTTCTAACCTTGCGTGCTGCAGGTAATAACCCTTTCTCCATTCTTTTATCTTAGTTTTATACTTTTCAGCTTTACGCCCTGCAAGAAGACAACCTGTTGTGTTCAGTTAGATCTCTTACTGTAATCCTCAGCTCTCCTTGGTGTCACTCATGCTTTTACTGCAGACACGAAAATGCATTCCAGAATGGCTTAAGAATCCAAAAAGAAAAAGAAAATTACTGGCATTGATAATTTTAAGTTTAAACTCTTTTAAGAAAAATCGTTTCAAGTATCTATAAATGAGGGTAGAGAAATTGAGGGCAGGATTCACCTGACAGTGTCTCTAGATAAATCAGTTGTGAAAGAAAATACTTTATTGAAATATCATAGCATCATTTTGCTTTTAATTATAGCATAAAAATAATATAAACAGGATTGAGGAACAACTATCTTGGGCATAGTGATCTCACAGCCTGCTGTAGCTGGCGGCAATCTGATTTGTGAGTATTGGCAGCCAGGCTCTGCCTTGTGATCTAGCCAGCCCTCATCAGGGCTTTCTGGAAAGACATCAAACTCTACCACTCAAATACTTTCATCTGAGAATGTGGAATTAAGACTGAGAGAGACTGTTGAGTAGCAATGTTCTGACATGTGGGTCAGAGATAAAAAGGGAAAGAAGCAGAGGAGAAGGGGGGGAGCAGAGATGAAAGACGGAGGTTTTCGGAAACCTTTCTCTTATTGAGGACTATATCTTGTGGGAAATATTTCTTGTTCCTTAAAACGAATTCCCCATTTGTTTTTAATGTGTAAAAACTTATATGTATGTGAGTATCTATATGTGAGTACAGGAGCCCCCAGGAAGCCGGAAGCACATCCAGCACCTCATGAAACATAGGAGCCTTAGCAATAACAGACAAGAAAAGGGGGGTGTGAAAATATACCTGTAGAAAAGCAGAAACTAATTACGAATTCTTGTTCTAAGATACTAATTGTCTGGCCTGGGATGAAGGCAGCAAGGCTCAAGAAAAGTGAGCAGTGACACTAGTTATGTACTAGACTCCATCACTATACTTGTAATTAATTAAATGAGAGAATACAGGAAACCGAAGAATGACTCCAGGATCTCCAAGACTGAGAATAGGATGAAAAATTACACAAAGCACAGTGAGCTAGGGAATGCTTGCCATTTAACATTAAGTGCCTACTATAAAGCAGGGGTTGTTCTAGAATATAACACACTGCAAAATCAACCAGCATTGTTTTCATTAAATTTTTCCTCAATTTTAAGAAAGATACGACATACTGATATACCAGTTTTGGTTAGATTCATGTACAGAATGAATCTGAAAGGTTCTTGTTCTAGTTTGTTTCTCCATTGCTGTGACAAAACACTCTGACCAATACCAACTTGGGGAGGAAAAGATTTATTCAGCTTACATCTCCCAGGGCACAGTTCATCGGGGAGCCCAAGGTAGGAACTCAAAGCAGGAACCTGGATGCAGGAGCAGAAGCACAGGCCATGGAGAAACACTGCTTACTGGTTTGCTTCTCTGGCCCATGCTCAGCCTGCTCTCTTATCCAACACAGGCCCACCTGACCAGGGGTGGCACCATCTACCGTGGACTGGGCCCTCCCACATCACTCAATAATCAAGATGATGCTTCACAGACATGGCCACAGGCCAGTCCAATGGAGGCAATTTCCCAACTGAGGCTCCCTCAACTCAGGTGTGTCAAGTTGACACTAACGCTATCCAGCACAGTGCTGATCTCAGGAGAGCTTCAATTTTAGGTTGCATAGTCATAGGCGTGCCTCTCTGAGGAAGTTCCATTTACAATGAGCCCTTGACTGACTGGAAACCTGCACTAAGAAAGATCTGACACAGTTTTTAAAATATGTTTTTGCTGAGCTTTTGTGGAGTCCATACAATACATCTTAATCAGCCTGCCCACAGGACTTCATGCTTTTTGTCATATATGGTAAAGCCTATTGAGTCAAGTTTGTGTACGCAGGTGTCCCTCAGTGGTGCATACCATTAGGATATGCTGAAGAGGTAGAGGCAGGACAATCTGGAGATCTGAAACCCTTTGGAAAGAGAAGTGTCACTAGTCTGAAATGGGAAGAATGAGGCTGTGGTTTAAGTGTGATGAATAAAGCAAAGGAATTGGGATCTGATTATGGAGAGCGTACACAGGTGCTTGGCACCTCAAGATATGGACATAGCAAAGGTTTCTGAAAATATCTCCAGTAGCACAGGAAATGGCCCTGGGAAATGGCATACAGAACTGAATGAAATTAAAAAACTGCTGCAAAGCAAAGAATTGGCATGGCGAAGAGACATCCTACAGAAGGGGAGAATCTGCCAGCCATTCAGATGTGATGCCTAGTACTCGTTGTCAGCTTGACCAGATTTAGAATAACCTACAAGACACATATCTAGGAGTGGCTGTTGAGGGTGTTTCCAAACAGGTTTAACTGAGGAGGGAATTCCCACCATGAAAGTGAACAGCACTTGTCAATGGGCTGGTGTCCTAGGCCGAGTGAAAAGGAGAAAAAAAGAAAGTCGGCTAACCACTAGCATTTGTGTCTTCTTTGTGATATGAACAGCTGTGTCGCATTCAGTCACCATTCTTTCTCTAACATGGTACCTGCATATACCATAAGCCAAAATAAATCCTATCTCAGTTTCCTGACCTCAGGTGTTTTGTTATGGCAGTGGAAAGGGTAACTAATAGAAAATTATGCAAGGAATTAGTATTTGGGTTATAAAGAACTCCAAGTATTAAACACCAAAAAATCAGAAATAAATAAATGAGCTAATGGACTGAATAAGCAGTTCTCAAAGGAATAAATGCAAAAGGGCAATTAGAATGGACAACATTAAAAAAGCAGTGAATGCTCATTGGCAAGAATGTGGTGGTGGGAATGTAAACTGGGCAGCCACTATGGAAATCAGTACTGAGGTTCCTCAAAAACTAAGACTAGAAACACCTTATGATCCAAGTTATATCACTGTGTGTATATACCTGAAGGATTCTGTCAGTGTATTACAGAGAAATATGCGTATTCGTGGTTATCGGTACACTATTCACAGTAGCCAAGACATGAGACTAGCTTATTGACTATCAACAGGTAAACAGAAGGAAAATGGGTACACTTATAGGACGGAACTTTATTAAGAATGAACTTATGGTATTGCCAGAAAATGAATGGAACTGGAGGTCACCATAGTAGGTGAAATAAACTAGATTTGGAAATCCAAATGATACATTTTCTTACATACTTGAAATCTAGATTTATTTTATTATTTAGTTAGCTATTTTTCAGGGATAGAAATCAAACAGAGAGCATCACACATACTAGGCAAGTACTCTACTACTACTAAACTATATCACTATATATCCCCAAATAGATTTAGATACACACACACACACACAAGCACACAAGCGATCTAAAAGAAGGCAGGAGAGGGAAGCAGGAGAGAATAGTGGAATATTTATGT
>NW_008335436.1:4573473-4589079 GCF_000622305.1 Nannospalax galili | reverse complement strand
AAAGAAAGAAAGAAAGAAAGAAAGAAAGAAAGAAAGAAAGAAAGAAAGAAAGAAAGAAAGAAAGAAAGAAAGAAAGAAAGGAAAAGAAAAGAAAAGAAAAGAAAGTTAGTTGGAAGGAAGCAAATAGACCAATGAGAGAGAAGAGGATAAATGAAGGCAGGGCAGGATGGGCGTGAATAAGAGCAACTTGTCATGAAGTATATGTGGGAAAATTTCACAAAATTTTTATGACATAGTATGCTAACTTAGGAAGTTAATTTATAAATATTGGAAAGATGTTTACACCCTATCATGTTTATATTGTAAGTCACAAACAAGCTTTAAACAAAGAAGTGATAAATAATTTATAGTCATGAGCCTGTAGTTATGACCACAGGATTTTGGACAGAAAGGGTCAACAGGTCAACAGAAAAAACAGAAAGAGGGATAATGCAATATTGCAGGCAGGGTAATCGTAAATTCATTGTATTAAGGACATAATCATTGTGTTAAGATCCAGGATGGCTATATAACAAGATCCAAAGTAACAGTAAATTAAACAAGTTAATCATTGACCTCCCTCTTAAGTGCAAGTAATCCAGAATGAATTGCATCTTCAAAGTAAGAAGAACTTAGGCTGTTTGTATTCTTGACTTTCATTTAATGGTTTAAAATGATTAATGCAACTCTGCTCATCAAGCTACCGTTCACAGCAGAGAGACTCAAAGAAAGACAGGAAAGAAAAAATGAAGACATCCTTTATTTCCCTTTGTGTGTGTGTTTGTTATGTATGCATATGTCTGTGTTCAACTGGATGTATGTGGGTGTACTATGTACATGTGCATGTGGAGACCAGAGAGTAGGCATCTTCCTCAATCACATTCCATTCTGAAGTTTTCTGAGACAGGAACTTTCATTGATCCTTCAGCTCATCAGTTGGCTAGATGGGCTGGCCAGTGGGCTACAGGGAACTGACAGTCTCCAACTCCTTAGTGCTGGGTTTGCAGATGCCTCATAATACCAAAGTTTTTACGTAGACGCCAGGGATCTGAACTTACATCCTCATGCTTACATGGAAAGTACTTTACTAAGTTATCTCTCCAGGCTTCTTATTCCCCTTTAAAGTAGTTTCATGTCAATGTATATCTTAAATTTTGTATTTATAATAATGACTTTAAACTTTTTCTAAACCAATTCTATTTTCAAAATTGCTTGTTTTCAAAATTCTCTCTCCCTCTCCCTCTTGATCTTGCTTTCACCCTTACTCTCAGAAGCAGAGGAGCAGGTATGACATAGCTCACACATTCAGGATTTGGATCCATCATTGAAGCTAACATCAAGGCAGCCAGGAAACAGAGCAGGGCGGTAATAGGAAACGGCCTGGGTGACATAAACAAGGACATGCACCACCAGCAGTTGCTATTGCAATCAGATCCCATATTCTACTACTTCCTAATACTCTCTTTGATCTTTGAAGCCATGAATGGATGAAACCATTCATTACATCAAATCTTCCTGATCCAGCCATCTCTGGAATAGTCACCACAGATATACCCAGAGGTATGTGGAGTCAATTAATTAAACCCTAGGCATTTTTCTGTCCAACCAAAATTAACAAGATAAACCACCACAAGTCCACCCCTTTTCTACAGTGCCCTCAATTACATCCTGTGAATGAGAATTCCAAAAAAAAAGCTGTGACTAGACTGATTGACTGACTGACTGACTGACTGACTTCAGTGATGTGAAGAGGTTGGTATGTTGCAAAAACCATAGCCAAATTATCTTGGGGCATCTTTAACCTCCTTAACGGTCATTTATTACCCACCTCTGTATGAGGCCTACCATCTCAGTGACTGTTAGGTAACTCATTCGGAATGTACAAATATACCCCTACTTTCCAACCAACAAAGGGCTGTCAGTGTCTGAGGCTTATAGCAGAGATTTTCTTTGCTTTGCTGCAATCTACATACATAAAGTTTCTATCAATGACTTAAAAAATGTCCTAACTTTTGACTTTCTTTGTTCTGTTACTATAAAAGCTTCATCAAACTGTTGTCACATTGGAAAATGGAATTGAGAATAACCTGGATCATAGTCACTCATATTTGGCTCCAGAATAAACTATTTCTTATCCCCTTTGAGATGAGAGTTGTGGTTTTACATTGACAATCTCCTTAAACCATAGAGTCCCAATCCTGGCCCTCAGAAGATTCACATCTATCTTATAATTCAAAATGTAACACAATCTGTCTCAGATTCACCATAATCTTAACATTGTTCAAAATTCCAAATTCAAAGTAAAAGATTTAAGATAAACTCTTACATGTAAGCCTTTGTATGTAAAATACTGACTTGCTTCTGATGTGCAATGGCACACTTTTAACATTTCCATTCTCATTAGAAGAGATAGGAAAATAGCAACAAAAGATAAGACCAAAGCAAGGCCAAAACCCAGCTTGGAAAATATACCCAATGATTAAATCCATAGATCCACATCCACTGTCTGCAACACCCAGTGCCATAATGTGAGTGTCCTGGGTTGGGTAGCCTCACACACCTATGGCTTTGACAGAAGCAGCCCTCATGCCTCCCCTTGTGCTGGCTACATACGTCTGCAGCTTTCCCCTGCAGAGCTTTTACATCAGCACCTCTAACTTCTTAGGGTCTCCATTGCATCTTCAGCTTATGTCTCACAGTTTCACAAACGCCTTCTCAGAGGCTGCTCTCCAGGATTCTGACCCTGCCAAGGATTCTCTGCCTCCCAGATCTTTTTAAAACATAAGTGAAATCCTCCAAATCCTGAACTCTTACATTTCAAAAACGTGGACAAAAACTACCATCTGATCAAGCAGAGGCTGAGCTTTGCTCAGTCAAAGGTTCTTGGACAATAGTTGTTGAGTTCTTAGATGGGTGACCATTTGGGGGAAACTTTCTAGTTAGCACTGTGTGAGTTGTATGCCCTAGATTAAAGCAAATTCTTTCAAATGTGTTAAAATTTTAACCTTTGTGTCTGTGATGGGTGGAGTAGGCCACTTGCTAAGATGCACTGAAGGCCTTTTTAAAATTTTTATTTAATGTGTATGAGAGTATTGCTAGCATACAGGTTGGTGTACCCATGTCAGCAATGCCCAAGGATTTCAGAAGAGGGCATAGATTCCCCTGGAACTGGGGTTATGGATGGTAGAAGGTGCTGGGAATCGAACCCCGGTCCTCTACAAGAGCAGTCAGTGCCCTGAACTGCTGACCCATCTCTCTAGCACTAAAGGCCATTTTAAAAATTGTTCCTATCCAAAGTACTTGGTTTCATTTGATGGGTCTGATCTCTTTAACAACTGCAACTTCTTTAAAGCCAAATTACAATGTTTTTCTACCCAAACTGTTAAGTCTTTCTGCTCTGCCGTTTGTTCCCAGTTCTTACTGTAAACCTGGCTAAAAGAAGTCATTAACAGCACCAAACAGACTAAAGACTGAGCCACCTGCCACTTCCTCTATCATGATAACTATTCTGCCACCTTTCAACTCAGCTTCCCAGGAAAATAGAAGTTGTGGGGAAAATGCAGATGAATTCTTTCCTGGAATGCAACATGAAGGGCCTCTAACCTAGTCCCCAGTTGAGTACTTGCTTGCACCTGAGAACCCAGGAGCACAGATTTTACTGCCCTCCTTTCTGTGAGCATTCTGCTTTTCCATGCTTCCACTGGTGTTACCCCATTCTAGTCATCCTTGGTCATCCTTCAGGCCATATCTCCAAATTTCTCCTGTTCCAGGCCTAAGCAGCTCCAAACACTTAAGAAACAAATAGATTTACACATACTAATGACTATATCTTTCTGGTAACAACTTTCTATATTTGTTCATGTTTTTTTTTCCTGTGATCAAAATACCTAAAAGAACAATTTAGAAGCAGGAATGATTTATTTTGGCTCAGTTCCAGAATGGCACACAGGACCAGGGTGGAGCAAATAGGTTTGAATTTTAATTATCGTCATTTAGATGGTTTCTCCTTTAAAGCAGTGTACCTGCAATCAAAGTTATTGAGACATATATAATTTACATGTAATTAATCACACATTTTAAACTCGAAGTTCACTGAGAATTTACAGTTATATAGCTATCTTTAATATTAGTACACAGAGTATCTTTCAGTATTTCTGCACGGCGCTTGTACTTTACTCTCCTACCCATCAGAAGCTCTAGACAGTCACCGAACTCTGTTCTCCCACTCATTTTTCCTGTTCTAGAATGTATTACAGGGCTGGCAAGATGGCTTAGTGTGCAAATGCAGTTGTTGCTCTCAAGTCTAAAGAAATGAGTTCAATCCCCAGGACCCACGTAATAGAAGGAGAGAACAGACTGTTGCAAGTTGTCCAATGACCTCCACACATGCACTATGGCACCTGTCTTCACACACACACACGCACATACACACACAATAAATATTGGACAGATGTTTAAAGAATTAATAAGAAACAGATTAATGCAGGTTTTGTTCTTCTGTACAATTTCTCCTCTTTCAACATAATGGCTTTGCGTTTTACACATCTGTGTAGCTATTAGCAGTTTCCTTCCTTTTGTTTCAAGGATTATTTCATTGAACAGTTATGCCACAATTTGTTTTCACACCCGCCTTTTGACTGAAAGGTTTCATGCCCTTATTTATCTATTATGAATAAATTTACTCTGAATATTTATGAATCAGTTTTGTGTAAACAAATATTTTCATTTCTTTTTAGTAAATATCTTCATTTCTCTTATGTAACCATCTAGAAATAAAATTGTAGGGTCACTTGGTAAATTTACATTTAACTCCACAAGGAATTGTGAAATAGTTTTTCAAACTATTGCACCAGTATCTGACCAATTTCTGTCATGGGAATGGCCTAGAATTTGCATTATAGATTTAAGCTAAGTTCCACTAGGAATATTGGTCACTGGACTACATCTGATGCAAAAGAAGCTGGAAATACCATCTGAAGCTAGTATGTTCCTACCTAACACTACTGATTTTTAATCACACATAAGAAAGACAGGTAGTCTGAGTATTTGCCTTCATTTGAAGCAGAAGAATTAAAGTTGAATTCTAGATTTTGTGTGGATATTGGTGTAATTGCCTGATTTGAAATGTTAAACTTGAGATGTTTACTGCTGCAGTGAGTGTGTGTGTGTGTGTGTGTGTGTGTGTGTGTGTGTGTGTGTGTGAGTGTGTGTGTATGTGTCAGGGGTTTACTATACCAAACTGAAGGTCAGTGTAAGAACAAAGCAGGCAGTACAAAGGTGTTCATCATTAACTGATGGACAGGATTTAAAGCCATGGAACGTGTAAGACACAGCTTCCCTCCAATGTTTCCTCTAAGTGTAACAGGAATGCTAGCCAGTCTAACATAAAACTTTACTCTCTTTTCTTCCCTTGTAATATAATAGACTAAGGGATTACTTTCTCCTGCCTCCTTGACAGCAAGGTATAGCTGCATATTAAATTCTTTATATTGAAATGTGAGTGACATAGTTTCATTTTATGTCTGGATGTCATTCCCATACAGATCCTAAATAAAAGCAAAACTTCACATTTATCTTAAGATACTGTATTTGCATTTATTTTATGATAGCTTAAGGCTTACTTTAACTGTTTCACGAAGCATATCCAATTATTTCTTAGGTTCAACTAAATAAATTCCCACTGAAACTAAATATTTTAGTCTATTGAATTTATCACAGTCTTGCTTGTTTCTTTAGCATTGCTTTTTTGGCTTTATTTTTCAAAAGTAGTACATTGATTTGATTTCTAAACTCCTGTTATTATATTGTGAAATATAAATGAATATTTTCTTTCTGTATTTGTGATTCTTTCCAGTCCTTGACTCAGAGAATTATTGATTCTAAGATGAAATTTAAAACCTAAAAAGCTAATGTGGCTATCTGTATTTCACTAAAGAGGAAACTGAAGTAGATATATTAAATTATTTGTCCATAATAGCATACCAAGTTAATGGAGAAGGTGGAAGTGAAATGCAATTATCTCACTTCTGGTTTTATTGAACTATTGGATTACAAGTCACAACTAATTATCTACGTGGCTCCAGAGCAAAAGCAGTATAATGCTTTTATCATGCAGATAGCCAAACCTGCTTCCACACTTTGTAAATGTTTTTTGTAAAATAGTATTTATTGATCATTTTGACTAAGATATAGCTACAAATACAGAGAGAGAGAGAGAGAGAGAATGTAGAAAGTATATTCAAAACAGGAAACATATTTGCTTAAAGTTCTCTTCTTATACCAAGATTTGTTTCTGTCAGAATGCACTTTCTTTTAGCATTTTTAAAGTTATCAGCACTTACTTTTGATGTGACTATGATTAGTTGCTTGTAAATTCAGATTGTATTGAGTAAAGAGAATGGTATTCCCAACAGGAGTGAAATTCAACAAAAGTCCATGGGGTGGAGTTGTCCTATAACTTAACACTTTAAAGATGTTTCTCAAGATTTATCTTCTTCTTCCCTCCTATCTTTACACAGATAATCGCTAAGCATCATTTCTGCCTGACATCTCAAGAAGTGATTTGTTCCCACTGAACGATGCTCAACAATTCTTAGCTTAAGTGTTACTTTACTTCTGATTACATCAAGTATGAGTTTCATATACAGAGATACAATTTAGGATTTAATAACACTGTATTGTTGCTCATTTCCCCCTAAATGTACAAATTAAGGAGATTAAAGGAAAAATAATGACTGGTCTAGTAAAGCTGGGCTTCTTCTGCCTTTTCAGCTCTCAAACTCTCAAACTCTGCCCTGAGCAGGTGCTTGAGCATCTGCTATTTCAGCTTGACTAATGGTGCTGTGTTCAAGTCTTCAGCACCTGTGTTCCTTTTAACAGATGTTGCTGAAAGGTGACAAAATGTTGACATATACAGGGGAGCTACTTCTGTACAAAGAGGTTTTCCCTACACGTGCAGGTTAGTCACTCTCCTATAGTACTGCGGACTTAGGTATACATCAATGATTCGGACCTGGAAATTCTGATTAAGTCTATAAAGAACAGGAACTTCGGAAGCTTTCACATTTCACAGTACATATCACCATCCAAGGAACAAGTGTAAATACTAATCTAATGAAGGACAGGGAAGATAACCATGTTCTCTGTAAGTTTTGTTCCAGCATGCTAATTACCTGGCTTTGAATTGGTTGTTTCTCAGTCTCTATCCATAGGAAAAAATAAAGATATGCTAAAAGTATCTCTCTGACTTTCAAACGTCCATCCTTTGAGGAATGGATAAAGTTTTTTTCCTTTGTTCCCTGGAGCTCAGCACTGGGCTTGATTTCCAGCACCATATAAACCTGGTGTGGTGGCATACTCCACAATTTAGCACTCAGGAGGTAGAAGAACCAGACATTCAGGGTCAACCACAGCTACATGACAATTTCAACTCCAGCCTGAGATATGAGACTCTGTAAGAGTCTCTCTCTCTAAGAGAGAGAGAGACAGATGATCAAAGTCATCCTCAGAGCTCAGTGACATGAATAATGAATTTGGGGTCAGCCTGGGCTACATGAGTCAAGGGGGGAGGGGGAAGGGAGGGAAAGGAGGGAGGGAGGCAGGGAGGAAAGGGAAGGGAAGGGAAATTTCCTGAAGTCCAGGATATTAGAATGGAATTTCTGAAAGACATATTGCAGGTGTATTTCCTGAAAACAAGATTTTTGGGGATACTTGTCAAAATTTCCCTTTCTGTCACTCTTTAGATTCATTTCGTTTTGGGGGCTGTCATATATCACATGTTACAAATCCGAAGGACCAGATGGGGGAAGTGTGTAATAGAGGAAACCCTGTTGCCTGCTTTGTTTTGAGAATTTGGTTAAGCAGGCAGAAATCTTCTGTGTGGCTCATCCTAACTCAGAAGAGTCCTGCTTTGAAATTTTGATCCCGATCTTAGCAAAGACAAAATATATACAGTGTCCCACTTTGCTTGTTTTGCCTTTTGTGGCACTAAGGAATCCCTTAAAGAGGAAGAGAATTGTCATGACATGATCTCGGGATCCATTGTTCACGCAGCAAAATGTCTCCTTCAGAATGCCCAATCCAATCCACTCAAAAACACTGCTCAGAAATATGTTTCACTCGGTCGTTCTGGTCTTGGGCTCATTGGCCCTCAGAGCTGTTACTCTTTCTACGCCGCACTCTCTGGGAGAGGAGCTGCGCACTGTAGGACAAGCTTCCTTGCTTTCATGTCAGCTCATCCCACCTGTCTTCTCTTGCCGAATTCATAAATGAGGGACAATGGAAGCCCAAGACAATGGAGTCTACGTGATTGACTGAGGACCACTGCGATGCACAGTTCTGAGAAGCAATACTCACTCTCAAGTTAACCTGATGGCACAAAACACAACTACCTGTGTCTCTATGTTCAACGCATAAAGCCATTAGTTTTAGGGTAGATAGAAACGGGAGGACGAACGCGTTTCAAGTATAGTGATCTTATAGGCAGAGTGGAATAAAGGAAATCGGTGGATTAGAATCAGAAAAGTTGGATCTATTAGTATAGAAGTGATGGAGGCCGCCATCACCGGCGGCAGCATCCTCGGAGAAGCATATATGAATTGAAATATTAGCAGATGTTTGCACTTAGAGCAAGACTAGTGGCTGGAACTAGTGGGGTGGGAGGGGAGTAGAGGAAACGCAGGCGAATCAACAACTCCACTGCCCTGAAAATAAAAGACGAGGGGAAAATGGGTGGAGGGGATAAGGAATTTCAACTGATGCAAGATGAGCAAGTACCTAGACAGTGACTATTAAAAGAGTTAAAGAAACTAGGGGGCAAAAGACCACACACACGGCTTTGCTGCATATACATCCCGTTTTAGAAATTAATTTGCTCTACCAAGTATTAAAATTACTATTAAGTTCCATGGATTTAGGACTGACAGCAAAGAGAATATTTAGAAGGTCATGGATCATAAACTTTAAGGTACATAAGTCTTTCCTGGGGAATTTGCTAAAAGTATTATCATTCCTAAAGCATATCTTAGGAACTTAGTCAACTTGCTGAGCCATCTCACCAGCCCTTCTATGGATATGTTTACAATTTTTTTTTAATTTATGTGTATATGCATGTGTCTGTGTGTATATGTATATGTTGGGGGTGCCCAAGGAGGACAGAGAGAGAGTCAGATCCCCTGGGGATGGAATTACAGGTGGTTCTTAGCCCAATGGTGGGTGCTGGAACAAACTCCTATCATCTACGAGAAGCAAGGATTCTTACCTGCTAGGTCACCTCGCCAGCCTCTCTATGAATATCTTAACTGGAAAGATTCCTTTAGTGATTCTCTTGCCCTTTTCTTCCAAAGGACAAGAGATGTTGAAGTGTGCGATGTAACAAGATTAAATCATTTAGGGGCATTCTATTTAAATACTACGTAAAGGCGGAGACCACTTGTGTTTTAAGTTTCAAAACCTATCAGGTCATGTTGTGGGAGCACGAGGTCCTGAGAGAAAGAGTGATGGGCTGTTGTCTGTCTTTCCTTTTCCATTCCTAATCAATAAATTCCTCTTTGTTCCACTTATAAACACAATTTGGTTGCTCCCCAACAGAATTAATGGGATGTTAAGATTTAGAGAGTCTTAGGAGTAGACATTTGGCAGCTTTATACAAATACCTTTTGCTCCATCACAGCCTGTTTCTTCCCAGGCTCATTTGCATTTATGGGGAATTTCATCAACAGCCACCAAATGAATTGTTAAATTTCATTTTAATGAAGTAGAACCACCTGGGATTAATAACATTTCCCAAATGATCTAATACATATGTGTGGATGGCACATGATGTTTCTATAAATACAAAAATAAGTACTCCCAACCTCTGTCAACATATATGCAAACATAAACTCACATTTTCTTTTCTGTATCATGAAATTTTTCCATGTATAGATTACTTCGTTGCTTTATCTCTCTTGAGACATTGCCTAGTATCATATATTAATATTTCATTCTGAAATGTAATGTGTCAAGATACAGTTGTGTTGACTAGCAAAAGTCAGAGGGTAAGAAATTTTTCTGCTTCCAGGAAAACTATTGTTAGTACAGTAGCCAATAAATAAAAAGGAAAAGGCAGGAGTGAGCCTTTCACGCTGAGAGAAATGCAGACGATGACAAAACTTACAAGACTAAGAAAAAAACAAATCATCCTGAGAACTCTCCCTTGAAACAGCTTTGCCTTTCAACAGGAAAAAAATGACCTGCTGAGTCAGCAGCACTTGGAGGAGGGGAAAAATTCTTATGTTATTTTCAAAATACTAAACAAACTCACAGGCGGATAGACAATAGATAGACAGCAGGCAGATAGATAGCTAGATAGAAAGATAGATAGATGATAGATAGATGATAGATAGATTAGATAGATAGGTGATGATTGATAGATGATAGATGATAGGTGATAGATAGATGATTGATAGATAGATAGATAGATAGGCAGGCAGGTAGGTAGATAGTAGAAGATAGGTAGATAGATAGATAGATGATAGATAGATATACAGATAGATGATGATAGATGATAAATGATTGATAGATTGATAGATAGATAGACAGACAGATGATAAATAGGAAAATAAAGGTCTAATCCCTCAGGGTCCGGGGTGAAAGAGATGGCGAGAGGAACAGCAGCAACAAAATTTTGTAAGCTGTATCACATATGTATGTACATATTTGTCTTTTTTTGTGCATATTAAAGAGATAGATAGATAGATAGATAGATAGATAGATAGATGATAGATGATAGATGATTGATAGATGATACATAGATGATAGATAGATGATAGATAAAAGATAGATAGATAGATGGTAGATAGATAGATAGATGATAGATAGATAGATATACAGATAGATGATGATAGATGATAGATAGGTAGATGATAGATGATTGATAGATAGATAGATAGACAGGATGATAAATGGTAGATGATAGATTGATTGATTGATAGATGATAGATAGATAGATAGATAGATGATAGATAGATAGATAGATAGATAGATAGATAGATGATAGATGATAGACAGATGATAGTAGATAGATGATCCATAGATAAACAGACATGATAGATTAAATGTGCTTGCTTATAAAAATGAGGTTTTGCTCAGCAAATCACAAATTGCAGACAAGTAAAATCAAGCAGAGGGAAGAATGCATCAGTGAAGTGCATTAGGCCTAATACTGCGCTGACATCCTGAGAAAAATGCACAGTTGGTAGCTGGTAATGTTCCCATTTTTTACGGGTACTTGTTTTCTTGCTGTAATGAGAAAAAAGAAAATCTGAATGAACTCTAATTCCTGTTTAGTCATAGAATTGCTCAGTCAGGCAAGATAGCAGATAATGAACCTCTACAATGGAAAACTGATTGTGGGCTCTCAAAATCTTGTCTTGTTTATGTTTCGGAAATGTGTAGACGTGTCAGGGTTTCTTAGTGTATTTTTTTCTTTTCAATATCTTATCTCGAGAAGAAAAGATGGAGAGTAAAACTGAAATGTAAATGTATTTTATCTTGAAGTGTCAGATACACTATTGTCTGCCCACAGCAAACATAAAGAGACACAAGATTCTCTGAAGAGCCAGATAACCTAATCAATAATATATTAGTACAATGAAAAATAAAAATGACTCAGTCTTTCCAAAAAATATGAAGTCTGGACCTTTATGAATTTTAAAAGTACAGATCATAAATTATGACATATATATTCTATTAGCTAGATGATATTTTCTCTACTTAGTGAATTTTGTCATGGAAACATGTATAAACCTACTTCATATATATTTAAAATCATTTATTACCACTATTATTTATTTTTGGCCAAAGTATTATAATAACACATAAAGTCTTAGCATCTCAAATTTTCAGTATTTTAGCAAAATTTAGTACATGTTTTATACCATGTTTTTAAGTAGGTAGAGCATGATCACAGGCCAACACAGCCTCATTCAGGATTTGTAAAATTAATTAAAACCCATTGTTAAATCATTGAGAACAGGCAAATCCCAGATACAAGAAGCAATTTACAGAAGTGATCCTCCTTAAAGCGTAAGCTGCTAAGAGTTTAGTTAAATTATTGCAACAACTCATGCATTAAACATTTTCTGAATTCTTTATAACCATAACTATGTTGTCAATACCATGCATGTACCATGGTAACAGCCAGTGATGAAGTGCCAGGTAAGTGTCATGCATTGTATCATGCAGCATGAAAAAAATTAAGAAATTCATAAAAGTTCTGATAATTCTTAACTACAAAGTCTGTCTAGCTAAAACATTCAAGCACTCTAAGCTGCAGGAATGGACCCAAGGGAAGTTTGATGAACTGATTTCCACACAGGGAAGCTTTCCTAACTAGCAGTGAGACTGGCCCCAAGGAAAAGGAAGTCTGCTAAAATCAGAAAGTTCCTGGGTTGAGATGAAGTGGGCCAGAGCAATGGTAGAGACAGGTGGGATGCAGTGGGGTCTGAGAGACTGTGGGTTACAATAATGATCAGTTCAGCACAGCCATCCACTCTACCCCACATCAAATTTGTTGAGAAAAATGAAAGAGAAGGCAAGGCCAATAAGCAAAAAGAAAAATCAGTCTTCCGTTTCTTTCAGCCCCTTCTACCTAGAAAATAAGAATAGTGAGAAAAATACACTAGCAATGGATGATTTTGGCAAGGATTATAAGTGTTGGAAGAAGGACACAAAACATGTATATTCACAAAGATTTTATTTGACATTCAGGAAAATTGAGAAAATAATTGACTAGTGACCTTGAAGACAAGTTAAGATAATTTATCCAAAAAAGCATAGAAGGAAAACAATAGAACAAAACACAGACCAGACATAGACTTGAAGTAAACTTGAAGAACACCGAACAGCCAAATATACATTCACCTGATATCCCAGAAGGATGAGAGGGAATGAGGCACAGAAGCAGAAAAAAAACAATGAGGAAATAAAACGGCAGGCTTACATTCTTAAAAATGCACAGTCCTATGGGGCATGGTGGCGCAGCCTTTGATCCCAGCACGTGAGAGGCAGAGGCAGGCAGATCTCTGTGAGTTCGAGGCCAGCCAGGTCTACATAGTAAGTTCCAGGACAGCTGGGGCTACAGGGAGACCCTGTCTCAAAAAGACCCCCACCCAAAAAAAGAAAAATACACAGTCCTACCAACCCATGAGGCTAGGTGAATGTCAGGTGGAAATGTCTGCACTAAACCCACCTATGCATGTCACTGCTAAACTACTGAAATCCAGAAGAGAAGACATAAGTTGTAAAAGACCAAGAGTGAAAACTGCATTATACATGTAAGAGTAGAAAGGAATTAAAAGGAAGGCAAGACAGGACACAGTGGTCTCATGTTTTAAAGTAACAAATCAGCAATAAAAAATGCAACCGCAACCTAGACTGTCAGCAAAAATCCATTTCAAAATGGAGGCAAAATGGTGACTTTAGCAAAATATTAAGACCTGTACTACAGAAGATACTTATGTCTTGATTAAAAATATGCATTAACGATTTTTAAAAAATTAAAAAGTTCTTCAGTGTCAACCAAAATCACTATACCAGAAAGAACTGACATATGACAAAGATTCTAGAGAGATATACAAGATGCTTCCCTGATTTTTTGATTCACCTTTGACTATTTAAGGCAAAACTATTTGTATTGTAGATTAACATACGTAATTTAACAATATCAGAATATTAGATTATAATAGATTAAATGTACATTCTTTAGTCCCTAAATCAGCTAGTTGGATGTTAACAAAGTGGAGTTTTACAGACACAGAATCCATCCCTCCCTAGCTAAAAATCGGCATCTCCTTTTTGAGAGGTGGGGTGAAAATCCAGCTGTGCTGAATTGAAGACTGAAAAACAGAGTTAAAGATTGTACTAGTATGCTGTTACCGAGAACTTGTTTTATAAGCTAACTAGCAGCTCCTTATCTAAAATTAGTAATTGGAGAAGATATTCCTGCTGTCATTGTCCCCCCCAAAGGTCAGACATTTGAGTTGTGAAAAGATGTGTTGGGTTCTTCGAGAACCAATGATTTCTTCTCAACTAGAGAGAATATCATTGCTTCTTACGCATTTTTTTTCAACCTAGATGACATCTTCAAAGATAATTAGCATTTAATCATATATTTTATTTTTTAATATTTTATTTATTGGTTTTATTTGATGTGTATGAGTATGTTGCATGCATGTAAGTGCACCCATGTTGTGCAATGCCTGTAGAAGTTAGGAGAGGATGTCAGATACCCTGGAGCTGGAGTTACAGACAGTTGTTAGGTTCCATATGAATGCTGGGAACCCAGGTCTCTGCAAAAGCAGCCAGTGCTTTTAACCACTAAGCCACCTAAGCCACATACTTCAACGAGCAACCTGAGCACATGGTCTAGGAGAAGCATGTGTCCAACAAAAAACATGGGAAACTTAAAGATAATTTAGACGAAACCCTATTTCTATCAGTGCAAAGGTTTGAGCTCCCTTTTTAAGCAATTTTTACAATTGGAGATAATCTCCAGAGAACTCATGACATTGAAAGCTGTGTGAACATAGAAAATGGTTGAGGAATCTAAATCTTAGTTCTGTAAACAGACGTTTCTCCTTAGGGTGATCCCTGGCTTGCACACCAGGGGCACATGCAGGAGAGCACTGTACAATTCAAATTCCACAGTAAACAAGTGGATGTTGTCCGTTCTCTACTGACGTCTCTGGAAATACAGGAGACAGTGTGACACACTGGGTGACAGGTGAAGTCTAATCCTTCTGTTCCTGTAAATGAGGGAAGTAATGAAAATTGTACAAGATGGAAATTTTTACATTAGCTTTTACCTACTAGTTTGAGTGGTCTGCTTGCTTACAGACACAAAAACCAGGAGAAAAAGGCCATTATTTGGATTCCACCTCTGCCAAAGCTGTCCTACTTCTGATCTCCACTCTCAGCTCATTTTACAAGTAGCCACAAAGAAGTTGATGCTCATTTGGTCTGCTGGGTGGCGCCAGATCATCACATAATAGTAAGATCAGCACCATCAACTATTTCTAAGTCCTAAAATGCATCTCTCCTCTCTCTCTCTCTCTCTCTCTCTCTCTCTCTCTCTCTCTCTCCACACGCATACACAGAAACATACACACTCACAGATATACTTATGATTTATGAACTTCCCTGTATATTTTAAAACTTCTCTAACCATATCCAAGATGCTAAGAAAAAAAATAAGAAATATTTCAAATGTAAATACACTGATTTAAAATGATTGTCTGATATTAACGCTAAAGGATTTTTGTATAAAGAAATTATGCAAACTAATGCTTATATGTTTTTCCCCAGTAAGAAGACAAATTTAGGTACAACATGGATGATAAAAACTGTACATATGCTTGCCTGCACTACTATCCTCAGGCCTCTTGGGGTAAGTCTATAGTGCAGCTCTCCGCCCAGGACTCCCTAAGACACATTCCCCCTTCCATCCCTCCCGCCGTTCTATACTCCTAGTTTGGGCCCTGAGCCATTCCTAGTCTTGGGGTCCCAGACACCTGGGGAACCAATACTTCTTCCTGAACCTTTTCATCCAACATAGTGCCTTCTCTGCACCCCAGGATCACTGCTAAC
>NW_008335436.1:4569485-4569928 GCF_000622305.1 Nannospalax galili | reverse complement strand
AGCCCAGGAAACAAGGGCAAGAATTAACAAGTGGGACCTCATTAAACTAAAAAGCTTCTGTACATCGAAGGAGACAACCAAGGAAACAAACAGAAAACCCACAGAATGGGAGAAAATCTTCACCAGCGACACATCTGATAGAGGTTTAATTACCAGAATATATAACGAACTTAAAAAACAGAGAACCAAGACAAGAAGCAACCCAATCGAAAGACGGTCTAAGGAGCTGAACAGAAAGTTTTCAAAAGAAGAAGTAAAGATGGCTATGAAACATCTCAAAAGATGTTCAACATCACTAATAATCAGGGAAATGCAAATTAAAACCACTTTAAGATTTCACCTTACCCCAGTCAGACTGTCTAAGATCAAGAGAACAAATGATACCAAATGTTGGAGAGGGTTTGGGGAAAGGGAGTGCTCATCCACTGCTGGTGGGATTGCAA
>NW_008335436.1:4553687-4567709 GCF_000622305.1 Nannospalax galili | reverse complement strand
TCAATTTCAATTGCCTTGGAATAAATTTTTCTGTAAAAAAAAAAAAAAAAAAACACCAAGTATCTTCTTGAAGTCCCTCAAATTAAGGTAAAGAATAAGAACAAATCGTTCTGGAAGAACGCAAAGGAAAATAGCTTTAGATACTTAAGTGACAATAGAATTTATTCTCATAATTGTTTTAATAGCTTTTGTATAATCCTCATCGCTATTATGAGATATAAAATGTATTTATCAAATCTGTAATCATCATGCCAAAAAAATCTGAATTACTGTAATATTTTGCATATTGTTAAAACTGTAACTTTAATTGTAAAAAAAATTTAAAATAAAAAAAACTGTACATATGAGCATTATGATTAATGATGAATGTACTCTAAGCTGATCTTACTCTGTCCTACCCACAGTTTGTGGAGGATCTCTGCTGTGCCCCTAAGTAAACTTTTAGGTGAGTCCAAGTCTTCCTTTGACCATGACATTATCCTCCTTGGTTAGCCTAGGCAATTATAGAGTCATCTCCACATCCAACTCAGAACAAGGCACAATCATCAGCAGTGAGCCAATCTGCCCTTATCCCATGAAAACTCTTCTTCTTTATCCTGTAGTCGTAGGATTTTACTGAAGCTGTTGCTACATTGTTGACTGGACTATGCGGAAAACCTTGACATTTTGTATGAGTCTGCGATATTTGTTCAAATCCATTATTCTATTCTTCTGTAATAACAGAATTCATAGTGGTTATGAGGCCACTCAGAAACTAACTGCATTTTTCAGACTCAAATTCTCTCTGCTACGTGCCTGAGCTGTCCCCAAAGGAACATATGTGAAAGTGGTAAGTACAATTTCTACCTCATTAGTTTTCAATGAAAATTGCTGGCCTTTGACACTGGTTCAATTCCTGTGCTTGTCTTTGATCATGCAAGTGAAGACATTTCCTGAGGAAGCACAAATTTTATTAAGCTGTTGAATTTGGGGCCTACTCCTTTTAAGGAGTAGCAGCTTATCCCTTACCTAACTAGCACTGACATTAATAGAGCAGTAAGTTCCATCTCCCGTGTTTGCATTTCTAACACAGTCAGTGTGGAGACCTAGTTGCTTAATGACCAGGAGGACTCCAGCACAAGAATTTCCACTCCTTGACAGCAGCTGCTTCTGCTATTGTCACAGTGCTAATGGCCTGGAAGCCAAACACCATGTCTTCTGACTTCTAGCAGAGTACATCTTTAATACAAGGCAAAGTCGCTGCCCAAAAACGGGGATAGAGGAGGTTTACAATTTCTAAAACTAGGGCACATAGGTAGCTACCTAGCCTGCTTAGGCAGCAGGGAAGCTGGAAATGTCAAGCTTTATAAGCAGGAAAATCTCCACATATTCACATACAATATCAAACTTGAAAACAGAGCGCATTGCTAATACTTAACTTGGCTTCTCCTTTCACTTCCATTTTTTACCTGCCAGTAAACATGGCAGTTCATTAGAAGTTATTGATCTTGCCTGTGCTTTAATATAAGATATCATAAAATAGCATGAGGGGAAATATCTAAAGACTTAACCCAAAGCAAAGAGGAAGAACACTGTGGAACTAATTTGTCAGACAAAGGAAAACACAAAATTCACATCTTAGTATTCGTGTTGACACTTGAATGTTGTAGAACAGCAGCCCAGCCTCTCCCTGTTGCATCATAAGGCTGTGTTTGTGCAAGTTAAGGCACATCAGGGAAGACACTGACCTCACCGAAGCACAGTCATTCCATAAGGGGCGTTACTTGAGAGCATTTCCCGGCCTGCTTTATGCACAGTAATTTGAACTGCAGTTGTAGGTTTGGTCTCTGAAGTCGAGGTACAAAACGTCTTGAAAGTGATTTTTATTTTCAACTTAACAAGAACACCAAAATAACTCATGAAAGAAAGAGATCAACCTATATCTTTTCAATCTGATATATTCTCCAGAAATAAAAGTAGTACTTATGTCATTATATCTGGTGCATCTTCACTAAGAATCATATCCAGAGGCACAGAAAGAAATTTTCCATCAGGAATCAAGGCACATCTCAGAGAACAGAATCTTGGCATAGATGGTTCAGGGTATTTTTGCTTCTGTCACCCGTTCCCTGGGCCTCATGGTGAAGCATGCCTCCTTTGTTCTTCTCTGGCATTTCTTGAGGTTTACATACCCTTGCTTTTGGAAATCAGTAAGACAGTATTAAGTGTAGTTCTGAGCTTGTGCGAGGCATGTACAAGCTTCTGTGCCTGCTTTCATTCTGGCATAAGCTATCTTACTGTACGGTACAGAATTTGCTTTGTCCCATCCTCTCCAATCTAGCCTATGAACAAAATACCTTAGGTTTGAGATGAACCATTTTGTGCTAATAAAACACTTGTCTTTTTCTTGAAACTCCAAAGAATCTGGAAAGTATACTTTAATATTCACGGGTCCCTGGCAAGAGTACAAATGAGGACCCATGTTCAGGCATGAGTGATTGCTGCTTAATCATGCCACAAATGGAAAGGTAATGACGGCAATTCATCTACTAAATAAGTGAACCTTCACAGCAGCTGGTAAGGTTAGCTCTGCTAGAATTCTTGCATTAATTGAGCTTCTTCAACAAACACGGTGATAGAAGAACCAGCTCTTAGTCCCCACAAGGGAGTAACCTGCTTCTCTGTCTTCTACCCCTACCACTGGCCCACAGGGTCAGGTGTCTGTCTCGCTGCATGTCCATCCAACCACCAAGTCTGAGTTCCCTCTGTGTCCTCATAAGCACAATCTTTGGTCCCTTCCCTGGGATCTTGCATTAGGTGCTCTAGCAGTGGAATATTTCCTAATGACAGTGCACTGTACAACACACTCTAAGCAAGAATTGAAAGGACTATTTTGGAAGTGAATTCCAGGTTGCAGATATCCAGTGCATGGTCTAAAATATAGATTACCAAGCTCCAGAGTGATACAGTCTCTCTGACCATGCAAGTGTTTAGCTCCTTGGAAAGAAGACATATCAAAAAGAGGTCATAGGAGGTTTATAACATGAGACTAAACACCCGTGTCCAAATCTGAGGACCACATAGAATCCAGGGCAGCAGTGCACAGGAATCTAAGAGATGATTGGGGAGTGGGCTCTGGTTCTCTTTCCTATTTTTGCCACCCAGTCTCAACATTTGAAAACCAGCTTTTGTCATTCACCAATTACAGATTGCTCACACAACACCAAGACCTTAGGGTTGTGAATAATGATTTCTGGGGCACAGCAAATCTTCTCATAAGAACTTATAGGGGATTACTAGAGATTTCAATTGAGTTGTTTAAAAAATTTATTATTGCAACATATGTTATGTTGACCTAGCTAAAAAATAAGTCTGATTAATCTCTAATTGGAAGAGCAAAATATACAAGTTATTCTTCCCTTTTCAATAAATAGTTATTTATACAGAGACACATGATCACAGGTAATGTGGGACACAAGCCAACTTCTGTGTGACTTTTAATCTCTCCCATTGAGTAGGTGGGATAAAGACAAGAGTATGGCTGAAAAACAGTTATGCATTTCAAAAGCTTGACACTCTCTAGACAGGCTTAAGGGAATTACACCATCTTCCCCCCAAACCATGTCCATGTTTCGGGTGTTAAGAAAGATCTTTTCGGTAAGTCATTCCAAATGGTATGTGTTCCCTTCATTCAGACTCCCAGGGAGGAAAGACATTAATGCTTCCCTTAGATGAGTGATCAAGCTTTCAGACAAAAAGTATTCAGCACAAAGTACTTAAAATGTGCCCCAGTGCTGAGCCAACTGCATGCTTCATAGCATGCATACCCACATCCACACTCAATCTTCCCAAGTTGCATTAGCCCACATTTATATATAGGATTGAGTTCATTCAGGCCAGAGTTTGATGCCCAGAGGAAAAATAAATCATTACAATGAAGCAACTGCTTACAAAATCCCAAATTTCATAGGGCAAATTGTTCATGAGTCTTCTGCCAAGACAGTTACACAGAGATATTTAAAGACTGTAATGTATTTTGAAAAGAGGATATTTAATATTTACAAAAGTTATTGTGATTACACGATGGGATCGGTATTGGCTCAGACCCAGTAGGTTAACTAAGATACTCTCAGGTTAGATATTTTGGGAATATATTTACGTATCTCATTCTAGCCAAACAGAGTTTATGCAATTCACAAGCCACTTCCCTGAAAACAAACATATTCCTCCATGAGCATCAGTGCCCCCAAACATCTAGGCAATAACCATCTTAAAGAGTGATGGGTATATATCCCACATAGGGTTAGTCAGATTACTTTAATCCCTTAGGATTGACATTCAGCGATGCTAGCCAGTCTCTACTCTTGGGTTGTAAGCACAGGAACTTACATGGGAACGCATGAAGCAACCAAAAAGCATCAATGACAAATCCATTTTATCAGGATCCCGGAGAGAAACAAAGATGAAAATCATAGTATTCCCAAAAGAAAGACTATATTTAACTACTTTGTGAGGACTCAGTGTGTTGGTCACCTCCATGTTCTGGTCCATCCTGAAGTATATTGTACTTTCCCCTCAGCAATCAAACACCCACATATCATCAAATTCCTCTTTCCTGCATAGTGTAGGTTAATTCCTTGTAGGCAAAAACCTTGACAAAACATTGATTGAATTCTGAGCTTACCCTGTAAAGATTTCGTAAACACTGAGAAAATGAAATTATTATTCCCCATCTTTGAGCATATGATCTCTAAATACGGTATTAATGTCCTTATGAATCCTCAAGTGAAAAAAATACTAACTTAAAAAATTGTATTGATTCTCTAAGATCTTCCTTATGGCTATATTCCACTCTCTCCTTCCATTCTATAGTTAACATAAAATATTTTATAACTATTGTGTCTTCTTCTTCTGGTATAAGAGAAAAGGGTTTTGGTGTCATAGTACTTGTGACAGTTTTCAGTGTTGTGCAGCAACTCCCACAGTGTCATACACTTTTGGTTTTGTGAATGCGCACTTCAACTCCTTTGTCATTAGAATTCTTAAAATAATGTTTGTTTCATATCATTGTGGCCTACACAGGCAGACACAATGGCTGTGCAAACCTTTCCTTTCATGATCTGTCTCTGCACTTAGAAGCCTGTCTTTTGTGGAACTGTCTAATCCTGAGCTATCAATAAAGGTGATGTTTCCACATTAAATGGAAAAGATAACCATTGACCATGCTGAAGAGTTTAACATATTAGGAAATAAAACTAATTTAAACGATACTTACAGTAATTCGTTTTAAAGTAGCAATAACATACATGCTGATGTAAATAACATTTAAAAAACAATATTTTCTAAGATAAAAAAAATCAAATAGTAGAGTAGCGTGTCACTGACTCTTTCCTGTTTAATTCTTTTTCAGTCTCCTACAATATCTTCTTGTGGTATTCCACTGGTCACTTACAAGAAGTAAATGAGCAAAAAATTTAATATTTTTATATCATTTAATGTTTCTGTGTTGCTGTGATAAAACATCACGACCAAGGCAACTTATAGAAGAAAGAGTTTATTTGGCTTATGGATCCAGAAGGATAAGAGTCCGTCATGGGACGGGAGGCATTGCAGGAGGCAGCTAAACCAGCAAGCTGAGTGTTCATATCTTCAAGCAGGAACAGGAAACAGAGAGAGTAGGGCAAGGCTATGAACTCCTCAAAGCAGGGCCAAGAAGTATGCTTCCTCCAGCATGGCCACACATCCTAAAGGTTCCGTGGCCCTCCCCACGCAGTGCCACCAACTGACTAAGTGTTTAAATATTTGGGAAACTATGAGAAGCACTCTCATTGAAATTCTGCAACTATTATGTAAACACTTGACTTCAACGGATCTTGCATCCTCAAGATATCACACAAAAATTAAATAAAAATATATATATTGAAAAAAATAAGTGTCCAAATCAAACTTTCATAACTTTTCATGAATACCAATGGATACTTATAATCACATTAGCCAAATATCAAAAAGTAAAAATACAAAAATATATGTTTTTTACAAATTGTTTTGTTTTGTCTTTCAACCTAGCTAACAAAATTTGAATATTTGGAACATTTTATATCAAATATTCTGAAAATAAAATCGTGTTCTTATTTTAAATTTATTAGTATAAAAATACTTTGATAGAAGTGAAATTGTATTTAAAAATGCCAACATGGGGGTTGGAAAGTGGGTTCAAGGGTTATGACTACTGGCTGCTATTGCAGAGGAATTGGGTTCCATTCTCAGCACCCACAGGCAGCTAACATCTGTCTGTAAGTCCAGTTCCAGGGACCCTGACATTCTCTTCTGGCCTTCACGGGTATTATATGACATGGGTTCACTTACATACATGCAGGCAGAACACTCATACACATAAAATAAAATAAGTAAAAATTCTTCTTAAAGCCTACATATTCATCTATATAGTAGCCCATTTTAGTATGCATCATGATTTACGTAAAAATAATAAATTGGCAATTGATTTTACTTAAAAATCCTTAAATGTTTTACATTATTATTTTTCTTTAATAGCCTAAAAATGTAGCTGGTGCATTGTAACATTTTTCAGATTTGCTGTATTTGTTACCTGTCTCATCACTTTGACAAATACCTGATATAAACAATTCAAGGGAAGAAGGGTTTCCTTTGCTTGTCATGGTAGGAGAGCATGGCAGAGTTCAGGGCTATGGGAGCATGTGCCAGTCCTCCTCACACAGAGGCAGAAAATAAGCAGAGAGCTAGAACTGGCGGCAGGAATAACCTTCAAAGGCCCACACATCCTAACCTACATCTGCCAGGTTGGGCCTACATACAATCCCAGCAACTGGGACCTACCAACTGGGACCTACCAACTGGGGACCAAGTCCTCAAAACATGAAATGGGAGGGGGGTTCCATATTCAAACCAGAACATTCAGAAATTTTTATTCCAGCCTACTGATTTAATAAAATGTAATCAAAAACAAAGCATAGAATTATACAAATCATTACTGAAAAGAGAATATAGGTCAAGATTTGGAATATTTGAGAAGACTTAGACACCTCCACTCACAAATTCTTTAATGATCTCTAGAGAAATTGATTCTAAAAATACAAATCATTACTGAAAAGAGAATATAGGTCAAGATTTGGAATATTTGAGAAGACTTAGACACCTCCACTCACAAATTCTTTAATGATCTCTAGAGAAATTGATCTTCTAAAAATGTTTTCTCTTCATACATTGTATGAAATTTTCAAAGAATCAATAAAAATATGTTGAAAATCTTTGTCCTAAATTTTGAAAAAGCACCCATGTACACCGATTTAATTTTAGTGTGTCTTTTAAGACATTTTTTTACATGCCAAATGTGGCAGCTTTTATGATTTGGAAAGTTGTTTTGAATTCTTTCCTCCATTGTGGGCATTTAAGCCCTCTGAGAAGACAGCAAGGATGGGAAAGTTCCCGCAGAGAAGGTGAGGGCCTTGGGCCCTGGGGCCACAGTCAGAGGCCCCCAGGCCACAGTCAGAGGCTCCCTGGACCAAAGTAAGCTGGGGGGCGGGGGCATAGGTTTTACCTTTGCTTGTGAATTCTGAGTTTTCCATTTTTTCTCCTAAGGAGACATGTCAGTGTAGAAACAACATGAGCATAAATCCACATGAGTAAATATTCACATTGTCTTTAGCAATAACCAAAAAGTAATTTCGGCCAGTAGTTTCCAGAACCACTTATATTTATTCATCTTCATGTTATTATTTTCATACAGATGAAATTTCTATGGTCTTAAAAATAACAAGGTGGTCGGGGCTTGGTAGCGCACGCCTTCAATCCCAGCACTTGGGAGGCAGAGGCAGGCAGATCTCTGTGACTTTGAAGCCAGCCTGGTCTCCATAGTGAATTCAGGACAGTTGTGGCTACAGGGAACAATCTGATCTGAAAATTGTTTCACTAGCTACTAAAAACAATTCAATTCTCTTTTGAGGTAAATAACAAACTGATAATACCAATGTATTAGTAAAATAAGTTCAAAACTTAAAATCACTGCATATATAAAGAAACTGAAAATGTGATTCCTAAACTAAAGAAAAGCCAGCCAACATACAAGAGTCCTCAACATGATAGAAAGGTCCTGCTTAGCACACAAGGACTTGACATACATAAGATTCAAAAGCATAGAAGAAAACCTAAATAAAAGTTGGATAGAAATGGAAGATAGATTTTTAAATGAAATCCCACAAAACACAACGTAATAAAAAATAGAACCAAAAACAAGTTATATCCAACAGAAAAAAATATTAATAAGGTATAGGATGTCATAAGAGAAACTACATTTAGAAAGCTGGGGTCCTGTGACAGAATACAATACAGTAAACCATTTATGTAACTGAAAACAAGAAGAGTTGGAGTGAGGAAAAGATATATGGGGGAAAAATGATCAAGACATTACAAATTTTATGTTATGAATAAAATATTGAAAGTTTTCTTCAGCTCTTTACTTTGATGAAGTATGAATTTGACTACTTGGCAGAGATCTACTGTGTTGCCTGCTAGATACCTACACCTACAAACTCAAGTTAAGGAAATACTGATTCTTTTCAGCCTGGTACCTGCCCTGCCCTGGAAGCTAGGAGTCAGGTTAGTAAAAACACTGTCATTGAGTACATGGGACTTTTTTTTTTCACCAAAAGAAAAGTATAGTTCCCAGACTTCTCCTGCCATCTGCCTTCTTAGAACATGGATTTGATATCTAGCACACAAAAAACGACCCAAGGCTTCAACCACTAAGCAGTATGGTAGTGATAGCTGCTTAAGAATTTGAGTCTCTGGTTTCCATACAACCATCCCTCCAGACCTGAATTGACAACGTCCAGGCTTTCACTTGAAAAGAAGAAAATTTCCATCATTTTCCGAATTACATTTTCTGGTGAGGTTTATGTGTGGGAGGGAGTGTTCACACGTTTTGGAATCACTATTACAGTTAAATATCTACCCTGTCTTACACAATTATCTAGAACGTGGATGCTCTCACAGCAGAAAAATAAAGTAACTTCAAGTTCTTTATCTACTTTGTCAAAGAAAATTAGCAGAGGGCTTGGTTTAGACATAATAGACAATTATCTATATATTATAACCACGACTGAAATCCACCTGATTTCTGTATCTCTAAACAGAACCAAAAATCATAACTTGTATGCACTTATTCAGCATGACTCAATGGACGAAACCAATCACCTACAGAAAAATCAACTTAAATGACTCTTTTGCCTTGGAAGAAGCATTAATGTAAAACAAACACTAATCATGAAAGAGGTCAGAATAATTTCTTTTCTATGCTTTGTAAAATGTGTCACATCCACTGTAAGATGAGTTTTTAATTACATGACTTGAAGTCCTTGAAATCACAATCAGCTTTTAAAAATTACCTAACTTGACCTGACTTTGTATTTGATAATTTCAATTCAGTGACCCTTCATTGAGCGCCTGCCAGGGTACAGAATATTGGTTCCCTCAGGAAACATAAAAGCAAATAATTAAGACTTTGTTGTACTGCAGTTTGAAAAAGAATTCATCTTAGGCTCATTCTAATATGAATGCCTCAAACAAAAATCTATTACGACATGGGAAGAGAATTTTTATAGAAAGAAAGAAATAGAACTTGAGACTACCTTGGATGGTTTGCTTGGCAGAAAAAAAAATATTTGAATTTGATCTCAGAGCAAATATTGCTTACTATCTCTAGAGCTCTTCCCAACAGATTTTGCAAGAGGGAGAAGAAAAATATTTCCTGGCACAAGAAGTATATTAAATGGTCATCCAACGTGGGATATTGGGGCTTGCTGGGTGATGAGGCACAGATAAGTGAAGATTAGAAACACGGAATGAAACTGAAAAGCTGTGGATATTGTCAAAAGCCTTGCTTTTATTCATCATGTGCTAAAATGTCCTTATCGTTATAATTTATTTCCCATTTTCATTTTTATTTTAATAGAGTCTTTTCTCATGGTTCTCTTTCTTCATTGAGTAAGATGGCCTCTTCTATTTCATTATTAAAACATTCTTCATATAGCAAAAATCAATAGTCAGAGAGGAGAGTAGGTAAACCTTTATTCAGTGACTAGCAGAGCATGATAGCCAGACCAGTGCATCAGCATTTTCTATGAGCTTTTAGAAATGCAAATACTGAGACACCCAACTCAGACCTACCAAATGAGAAATACAGGGATGCTGCTGAGCCACCTGTGCTTTGACAAGCCCCCTGGGTGATTCTGATGCACATCGACGTCTGAGAACTACTATAAGAACCAAGATGAACAAGTGGGAGTTGGTGGAATGACTGATCATTGTGGTCAGTTTGACTAGATTAGAGTCACCTTGGAAGCACAACTCTGGGCATGTGTGTGAGTGTGGTTAACTGAGCAAGAAATGGGCACCATCCCATGAACCAGGGTCTTGGTCTGAAAGAAAAGTGAAGACCTAGAAAGCCACCTGAGCACCACTGTCCTCGCTGCTTTCTAAGGGCAGATGCAGTGTGACCAGCTGAACTGTGCTTCCACCACAAGATCACCACCATGATGGAATGCATCCCTCAAACGGTGAGCTAAATTAACCCATCTTCTCTTAAGTTGCTACTAGTTAGGTCTTGGTCACAATGGTGGGAAGAGGCGTTAATGCAGTTAGGGTCAAAGATTCAGAGTTCAAATACCCATTCTATCAATTCATTAGATACAGCTGTTGAGAAAATTTCCTTATCCTTTCCATTTCCTCACTTTTAAAGGTGTGAAAGAGATGTAAAGCTTATGTAAAATATCTCTAAGTGCAAGCTATTACTAATTGCAAAGTAGGAAATTTATTGCATTAATTTTCTTCTGAATATTTTCAAAGGTATAAGAATATAAATTACTTGACACAAATAATGAAAAACAAAAGGATTCAAATATAATGTGTGCATATAATCCAAAGAAAAATCTGTTTTGGTCTCTAAAAATACCTATGAAGAACTTGCTCAGATCAGCTTCTTCTAATTTTCTGTGGTGCAATTAAGTGAATGATTTTAAATATCATTAGCAAGACAAGATCTTCATCTTCTGCAAGTGGGCACACATGTTTACTAGGCATAAACCTGCTCCAATCAACATCTGTACTGCCCACTTACACACACACACACACACACACACACACACACACACACACACGGTAACCCTGAAGTTTGCTTTTTTTTAAAATGAGCTTTATTTTTAAATACTTTTTAAATATATTTATTTTATGTGTGTACATGTATTGCCTGTGTGTAGGTAAGTGCACCAGTGTCGTGCAATGCCTGCGGAGGACAGAAGAGGCTGTCGGATCCCCTAGAACTGGAGTTACAGACAGTTGTTAGCTGTCATGTGGGTGCTGGGATTTGAACCTAGGTCTTCTGCAAGAACAACCAGTGTTCTTAACTGCTGAACCATCTCTCCAGCCCCCAAGTTTATTTTTTTATTACAATATTCTCAACCAAGACAACTGTGTGTGTGGCAACCCGTAAAGCTAATAGTTAGCTGTTTATCTTTCTCTCTTCACTTCTCTTTGTGGGATGATGCATTATTATCATGGAGCTGAGAAATTTGCATGGGAAAATGCTTTGCATGTCACTCCTGAATGTCTTCACAGAATAAAGAAAGCTGAGAAAAACATTCCAGAGCATTATTTTACCATATGTCAAACACCAGAACTGGACATGACACATTAAATGCTAGTATGTGTATAGCATATATTAAGAATAGAGTTGTATAACCTAGGTGAATACTAGGTACCTGAACCCAGTGACCTGGAACCATGCCATAATGTGTTTCTTGCTTTTAGTAATGTTTAGGCGTGGAGTTGCTGGAGAAAGGGTCCGTGTGATTTATGCAACATTCAGGGGCCATACCTGAAACAGCCTCTTCTCTCTGCCATGCAAGTTTTCCATGGTCACCTTAATTTGACACTCGGCTAACAGAGTGGACAAAGAAAAAGAAAAAGAAACAATCTTCTTCTAACCAATGCAGCTGTATCTAACCCGGACAGTTTCTATTCATAGTTCACTGGTGCAAACAGGCCCCGCTGTTTATGAAACTCTAGGAAAGTGTAAGATGCAGTCTTTTGGTGGATCATAGGACAATACTCATGTGATCTCTTTTCCAAGTTGTCATAGGCAATAATTCTATCAAATAGTTCCAAAACTAAACAAGCTCCCCTCTCTTGTGACCTACATTTCTATGTTGATGGTGGTATTCTGCTGTCCAACATGAAATAATGCAGCATGCTTTATATGTTACAGAAACATCCTGTACCAAAGGAACACTAATGCTTGGCAAGAATAAACCTCCAAAGACAATGAAAATGTGGCTCTGTTCACGTCATGTGGCACAAAAGTCTAAGGTATCCTTGGTGGCATTAGCCCAAGCCAAAAAGGGATTCTGGAAAGAACTGTGTTTGAAGAGATCTCAATATGGCTTACAGAGTCACACTGAGCAGTAGCATGAGTAGAACTGTGTGCTGGTTCTTTGTCACTTGGACTCATGGGGCAAACACTCCCCTCCACTAGCAATCTGCTGTCAAGAAACAATTACAGGGCTAAGTGGGGTAAGTGCAAGGGTAGGTGAAATGAAGTCCCTGCACAAGTAACCACTGTTCAGCAACACCGCTGCATGGAAAAATTCTGCTCAGAAATCATTACTAGATAAAGGTCTCTGCCACGTGGTAAAACTGTTCTGTTTGTACAAATCAAATATTACACCCAGCACTGTGGACATAGCTTAGCACCATAGTATGTATAAGGCCCTGAGCTAATCACCAGTACCACAAAAATATAATTAATAAATATCAAACCCATAAGGAAACCACTATAATTAATCATAATGCAATGGACCAAGATCCCAGTGAGAAGAAGGTTGTAGGGAGTTTTGTTTTGTACAAAAGCACTAGTTATACCCAACAACGGTTCAAAGGCATTAGTCTGAAAATGAGTCTCTTCTTCGTCCAAGGTTTGTAATATCACCAATGTGGAATAATGACTTTAAAGAGGTTTGCCTAACCCTTCCCTACACAGGAATGGACACCGAGGTCCTAGAGGATTGAAGTGAGAAGCCAAGAAGTTAGGCTGTGAAAAATCTCCCCTCATCAATTTCCTTCAGTGGCATGCTGTCAGCAGGGTCACCTGGTGCATCTGAAGGAGGAAGAAACTAGAAGCTACACTTTTTTGTTGTTGGTCTTTCTGAGGCAGGATCTCCCTATAGTCCCAGCTGACCTGGAACTCACTCTGTAGACCAGGCTGGGCTTGAACTCACAAAGATCCACTTGCCTCTGCTTCCCAAGTGTGGAGATAAACAGCATGCACCACCACGCCCAGCACAAAGCTACACCTTTTAAAAAATATTTCATTTATCATTTTTATTTTATGTGTATGAGTGTATTGTCTGCATGTATGTGAGTGCACCACTGTCATGTAATGCTTGTGGCATCTGATATCCTGGAAAGGGAGTTGTGGATGTTTAACTGCCAAGTGGGTGCTGGGAAACGAACTTGGGTCCTCTGCAAAAGCAGCCAATGATCTTAACTGCTGAGTCAACTCTTCAGCCCCGATGTTCCATTTTTTCACACCTTGTGCTTCAGACTGAGAGATGATCACATAAGCAACCAGGGCAAGAAAGGTATGAACAGGATGTATAGGAGGGAAAGTACTCTTAGCAAGCAAACAGATTAATACAGAGCCACCTCTCCATCAAATGCAGGGAGCCAGCTTCAGGCTGACCCATTCTCAGGGTCCCTCTTGGGGTGAATGTCTATTCTCTGGGGCCATGCTGTGAGGAAATATCTTATTTTCAAGTCTAAAGCACAGAATTGCAGTGACACTTGCCTAAAGTCTCTTCTGTATCTTTAAGCATTTCTAGCTTTTTTTCCAATTAAGATCTTATAAAACTTACCAAAATTAATTATTCCTTATTTGATTTCCCGTTTCCCATTGTCTGTTATCACATACACTTCTAAAACAAGCCCTGAATTATAACTATAATGTCAATTAAA
>NW_008335436.1:4548798-4553399 GCF_000622305.1 Nannospalax galili | reverse complement strand
GTCCAGGGTCTAGACCAGAAGAGGAAACTTGCAGCTGGAACCCACACCAGAGAACTTGCCTCTTTTTTTAGCAAATAACCCAGACCACATGAAAAGAATGAAATCAAAGAAGAGAAATTACCAGACCTCCACAGAATGTAGTAAAGCTTAATAGCAGAAAAGTCAAGGCTGACATTTAGCAAATTTTATTGAAGAAAAGATCTACTTTGTGAAAACATGTTCTTGAACTGAAATTAGCATCACCTAATTACAGCATCTCAATTATTTAAAACCTCTTATTTCCTTACCTTGTTTTATTAAGTCTATCCATTTCCACCATTTGAAGTTAACTTTTTCTTGTTTACTGTCCATCAATAACCAGTAAGAACACCTATGCTCCCTGAGGGAAGACCCCTTGACAGTTTTGTTCCCTGGTGCATACCCAGTGCCCAGAGCAGTGCCTGGAGTGCCTTGGGAGCTCCAATAGTATTTGTGAAATGAATGGATTCGTTCCCAGAACTGATTGAAATCTTGAACCTGAAAGAGGATTAGGACTTTGATAATACAGAGGAAACAGAAAGCAAGAGCATATAGTCATAAAACCTCCTCTTAACTGACTCATTACATTCTTCTTGAAACAGCAAAGTCTATTTACTTTGATATGTTTGTGTGAATCTGTGTATGTTTGTGTGTGAGTGTGATAACTGTGCATGTGGTGTACACCTACATGTATTTGTGGGAGCACATGACCATGCACACACAAAAGTCCAGAGGATATCAGTTGTCTTGTTCTATCACTCCCCAACTTAGTTCCCTGAGACAGAGTTTCTTGCTGTACCTGTAGATAGGCTTGTGGACAGTAAACCCCAAAGATCATCCTGTCTCCATCTTCTACAGTGCTGGGGTCACCGCAGGACCATGCCTTATTTTTTATATAGGTTGTAGGATCTGAACTCAGGTCTTAATGCTTGAGTAGCAATCATTCTACCCACTGAACTATTTCTCTAGCCCAACAAATTTTAAACAAGTTCAAGAACAAGAAAAAAAACAAAAATGTATGCCACTAGTGTGTACCAAATCATAGTTAATATGTAGAATAGTATTTACTGTGTCATGCCTATGTAACTCAAACTGATGGTGTAGGAATAGATATTGCTTCCAGTTATCACAACTAAGCCCAAGATTGTCTTCATACTCTCTTAAGCATAGCTCTAGATTTTGCATACTTATCTAATATTATGTATAATCACATAGCATATCTATATTTTATGTAAACATAAAAGACAGAATCCTTGTTATGAAATCCTGAAATGCTTGTTACAAAAGTTGGCTTTTATTTTAGAATATTTGCATATGCATACTCAGATACCTTGGAGATGGGATCTAAGTTAAAATAGAAAAGATGTTTATAGTTCCTTATGCCTTACATATATTTGTTCTAGATTTTATTGTAGATGGATACCTACACTTTGAAGACTTACCAAGAGGGAACAGAAGTGGAATATGTTAAAATGTACTACTTCAGAGTATGCCACACAAGCGTTGTTCTAGATTTTATTGTAGATGGATACCTACACTTTGAAGACTTACCAAAAGGGAACAGAAGTGGAATATGTTAAAATGTACTACTTCAGAGTACGCCACACAAGCATGAGGATTGTTTTCATCTAAAGGTGACAGAGAAGACAACAAAGGGATAGCTCCCTGCCTTCCCTCCGTTTGCTGTAAGAATTATGTACAAGAAGAGCCTCCTTTCCCCTTGCTTTCTGGAAGGACAAAGTTTGATCATTCAAGACAACTTTAGGCACACTCAGCATTGGAGGTGGCATCACAGACATCTGTATACCGCACTTTATTATCTATCACTTGTTTATCGTATCTCTTCCTTCCCACATCATGCCAACTTTTAGAGACTCAAGGTTCTTTTCGTCTTTACCATTTCCCCCAAAATGGACTGATCTTTGTCAGAGATGCTGTGTGTCAGATGTCATTCCAAAACAGGTATTTGACATTTATTCATTTTCTCCTTAGTCCTCACCCATATGTGCAGGAATTGTTATATATCAATAAACTTGATTATTTTCTCTTATTAATTTGTTTGTGTTGAAGGTAGTCCCTGTTGAGAACTAAGAAGATCAAAGGGAAAATTCCTGTTCTATTTCCACAAAGGTATGATATTCTAGCTCAGATAGTTCAAATTACTCACCATATTTATATTTTGTGCCCTTTTACAGAACTTCTTTGAATCTTAGTTTCTAACAGGAAAAAATATAATCTTATTTCTCAAGATTTTAAGTACATTTAACATAATGTACCTAGACTGCTTTCTTCAGTGCCTTATATGTAATTAGGGTTTAACAGGGGTAGCAATTATCAGTAAGCTACCTATCAAAAATTGCCTTGACACACAAACAAGTGAAAAGACATACACTAGAATGAAGGTGGTGAGAACTTTTAAATGTCTCATGAAGTCATCTAGAATATAGCATTATGTTGTATCTTCAGGCCTTTGTTCATGAGCATATTTCCAAGAGTAAACTGAAGGACTATGTGGTCAGAGAACCTCAGATCTCCTCTGGGCTAAAATGTTAGGAGTCAGCCAGTTTATTCAGGCATAACTACTACGTGGTATCACATAGCAACCATCACACATACCCAGGTTTATCACAATACTGAACATAATAGCAAAGGAATGGAATCAGCCTGGATCTCCAGCACTAGATGGACAATTGGATAAAGACAACATGGTGTACATGCACAATGGAGTCATACACAGCCATAAAGAAGAATGGAATTATATATTTTGGGGGAAAATAAATAGAACTGGAGGTCACTAGGATAAGTGAAATGAACCAAACTCAGAAATGTAAATATCACATGCTTTCTCTTGTATTCAGAATATAGCTATTACATACATCTGCATACATGCATACACATACAGTTATATGCTGTGAAAGTGGAAGTGGAACCACGCATCAGGAAGAAGAGACCCAAGGGTGTCAGGAGAAGGGCGAAGGGCTCTTTGGGAAGGATAATCTTGACTCTGACTCTACCTAGATAGGTATTACAAAATTGTAGGTCATCCTTATACCAAAAGATGTGTGCATTGTCACAGACACTGGGGTCTCTGTGCTTTGATTCACATTCTAGAAAGGGATGTAAAATGTATGCACACACATTCTTTCTCTATCTTTAGTTTTTTGTTTTGTTTTGTTTTGTTTTAATACGATGTTTTCCTACAGCCCCAGCTGGCCTGGAACTTACTATGTAGACCAGGCTGTCCTTGATCTCACAGAGATCTGCCTGCCTCTGCTGGAATTAAAGGTGTGCACCACCACGCCTGTCTAGTTCTTTGTATTTTATAAGGTTATTTCCATGTATTTTCTCATTTTCTATCCATGAAAACCCCAGAGTTAGGCCAACCACATTCCTATCCCCTTTTATTTTTTGGCAAATAAAGGCCCAGGGAAACTAGTCTCTTTATTTTTTATTCTTAAGGTATGTCTATATGTCCATGTGAGTGCATGTATATGTGTGTACATATAAGCATATGTATGTGTGTGTGTGTGTGTGTGTGTGTGTGTGTAGAGGCTAGAGGGCAGCCTCAGAAGTTGTCTACCTTACTTTTTTTTTTTATAGTGATAACTTTTATGTTATTTATATTTTACTACAAAAACTCCTCATGGTAGCATTTTGCTTTTCTTTTCCACTTTTTGTTTTGTTTTTCTTCATTTTTTTTTGAAAAGTTAAAAATTCCTTAATTTTTTATTCTTTGTACCACTATCACAATTTACAGGGCAATATACCTGGAGTAATGAAAAGAAAAAGAAAAAGAAAAGCTACAACAGATAAAAGACCTCAGGAATGTACATCTAAATTGACACTACCTTACTTTTTGAGACAGGCTTTCTGATGGACTTAAGGCCTGCCAGTTCAACTAGGCTGGCTGGCTGGCTGTTAAACCTTGGAGATCCTCTTGTCTCTGCTCTGCTCTGCTCTCCACCATGCCAGGCTTTTTACATGGGTTTTGAGTATTAAACTCAGGTCCTCATGTTTCCACTGCAGGCATGTGCTGCAGGCATTTGACCTGCTGGGCTATCTCTCTAGAACCCCAAGTAAACAAATTTTAAACCAGCTATGTAATCATTCTTCTCTGATTGGAAATAAAGATATTATTTACTAAAATAGTGATGATTTCAGCAAATTTGTTTTTTCAAAATGTTAGTTACAGTTTGCTACGAGTTAGAAATTTTGGTGTGCTATTGTGTAGAAGGTTAACACCATAGATTAAAAGCCCAGCTGAAAATGTTTTGAATGCTTTCATCATAAAAAGATGGCATTGCTAGTTTGGGCCCTGCGCCATTCCTAGTCTTGGGGCCCCAGACACCTGGGGAACGAATACTGTTTCCTCATCCTTCTCACCCAGAGCAACTCAGTCCCTTTCTTGGGCTCCAGGAGCACCGCTTCTGGTCCTGGCCCCGCCCTCACCTCTCTCTGCTTCCCTGGGCCTGCACCACCGGCTAACTCTCCTAGCCTGCACTACTATCCTCAAGCCTCTTGGGGTAAGTCTATAGCGCAGCTCCGAGACTCCCTAAGCCACATTCACCCTTCCACCCTGCACC
>NW_008335436.1:4532660-4548053 GCF_000622305.1 Nannospalax galili | reverse complement strand
TAACCTTAGAATTAAAAAGAATCTTTTAAATTTTGAAACACTTTGCAGTGCATAACATTTTATAAAACCCATTTATCCCAGCACATTCCATCTGTTTCTTTCACCAAAGAGAATTGCATTTTGAACCACATCTTCACACAATCACCAATCTGATCACTAAGTTGGGGCAATTAGTTGACTTTCCCTTGACAAAACAGTGATAGATTCAAGGGAAAATAGGAACAAAAGTTATTTACTTCCTTGCCTCCTTCTTGTATACATTTAATTAAAACATTTACTCAAGCTCTCTATGAGATGATCTCATATCTCCTCATATTAAAACCCATAGCACTACCAAAACTAATGATTAGAATACAAGATTTATTCATCAGTGCCCTTCATGCCACTCCCTCCTTCAGCTCAAGTCCAGAGATCTGAATGTAGTAATTACTATGTGTGGAGTACTGTCAGTTTTAACATCATGGTTTACTATTGCTCAGACATTGCACATTTTATGTACCATCTTTGACAAATTTCTTCTCAAAGTCTATAAAGCTGACCTACTCCCTCATCCTAGAAGAAGAAAAAAAAAGAGGTATTCATTTTCTTGTAAATTTAACTAAAACTGGGTGTGCTGGATAGCTTTAGTGTCAATTTGACACACCTAGGTTGAGGGAGCCTCAACTGGGGGATTGCCTCTATTGGACTGGCCTGTGGCCAAGTCTGAGGGGAATCTTCTTGATGAGTAATGTGGGAGGGCCCAGCCCACTGTGGGTGGTGCCACCCCTGGGCAGGTAGGCCTGTGTTGCATAAGAAAGCAGGCTGAGCAGGGGCCAAGGGAGCAAGCCAGTAAGCAGCATTCCTCCATGGCCTGTACTTTAGCTCCTGCCTCCAGTTTCCTGCCCTGAGTTCCTACCTTGGGCTCCCGGATGAACTGTGACCCCAGATATGTAAGATAAGTAAACCCTTTCCTCCCCAAGTTGGTAGTGGTCAGAATATTTTGTCACAGCAATGAAGAACAAACTAAGACACTGGGCATGGTGACAGACACCTTTAGTCCCAGCACTCCACTCAGGAGGCTGAGGCAGGCAGATCTCTGTGAGATTAAGAACAGCCTGGTCTCTATAGTGATTTCCAGGCCAGCTAGGACTACAGGGAGACCCTGTATGAAAAAAAAAAATAACTTAAGCTTTGGATATGTTACTGAAATATACAATTCTCTTGATAGGAAAAATCAAATAACATCCAGAATTTGTACAAGAGGACTGTTTGGTCAAAGAAAATGTTTATATCTCAATGAAAGTGGTTGTACAAGACCCAAAGTCCTTTACCTGCACTTCATAAGTTGTCACCTGAATATGCTCGCTGTAAAATGTGGAGTCATCTCATAACCCGTGATGGTGATGCTAAGTTAGCCTGTTAATTTCAATGCTTGTTCATTTTTGGGAGAATAATAGATGTCACTAAATATAGACTGTTTTTAAGATAATAGACCATCATAGATTTTATATCAATATTGATAGCTCCTAATAAATGAGTGGACATCCATTTTTTAAAGGAGCATCCCTAGTTTAGAAAGTCTCATTTCAGTAATCATCATAAAGCCGTATAAATTGTCACTAAGGCCTCATAGCTCAACGTTATCACAATTAAACAAGTTCATGGATTATCTGAAGTTTTAATTTTCACTGCTGTTTACATAAAGATATTACATAGCCTGAGAATATAAGTCAACAACTTAGGAAATACAATCAACTACAATCATTCTAAATGCCATTTACATGTGCTTTGATGCCAGCGCAGACTCATTTCTTTCTGTTCTCTGTACTCAATAAGTACATGCTAATTATAAGAAATGATAATCATTCAAAGGTTAAAGATGTATAGGCCAGACAGCATACTCAGACTATATCTTAATACTGACAAGTCCATTACTAGAATTGAAGTTGTTTTATGCAAGCCTAGTGATTTTAGAGCTGTTCTGTTTCCACAAGACATCTATCTTTTCAAAAGATCTATCAGCATCTTGGTGTTAGAAAAAGTTTGGTGTATCTCTTAGTGGATGAATACCAAAACCTCCAGCTAATCTAATAGATTCGGATTCTGAAATTAACTATACTTCCTTTCCATATGAACCAGATTATAAAGAGAAACTTTTCAGTTCTCCTTTCCTTTGCTTATTGTTATTCACTGATTTATGCTGATTGATTTTTAATGAAAACATTACATGTTAGGGCAGTTGTATGAGTATTTTTTTATTTCATGAATGCCAATGTTATGCTCAAATATGAAATAGAGAAATGAAATTTAGAATAAATGAGCAATACTAATTAGTTCATTGAGCTGGATTGTGAACCCAGGTCTGATACCCAAGTCCACATCCTCAGTCTGTAGAGATATTGATATTTTCTATAAGGCATTTTGCCATAGTCTTCACTGAATAAAATGATCTCGTCTGTCCTGTGGTTTATAGCTCTCATGGGATATTATGATTGTCAGAGTCCTAAGGATAAGCTTGAAAATGATTTCCCCAGTGCTTCCACACTTCTGGCCACTCTTTCTACAAGAGCAAATACTGAGAAATCTATCAAGACAGTCTGGATTTCCATATTCTGACATTGTACCAAATGCCCGTTTGCTCCACTCCTTCTGTGTGCCCGCTGGTGCCTCTCTGCCTCCTCTGTTGACCAACTGCCCAGTGTGGAGGTTTGAAGTGATCCTTGCCCTGCTTTCTTCTTAGAGCCTGAAAGAGTCACTCTTCTCCCAGCTCAACTCTCAGTTTCTACCTCCACAGTGACATCGTAAAGAGAGTTCAATGCAGTGCCCACTCTACCAGTCTAGTTGGATGGCCTCAGGCAAACTAAATTATCTTTCTCTGAGCTTCTACATATTTATTAATCAAATATCTAACTTCAGAAGTGGAGTTAGCTTCCTACATATAACAGTTGCACTGGAAGCCATATTACCACTACCCCGATGAAAGCCTCATCATCTCTTACAGTGCCATGTCTGGTATATAAAATGCACTTAGCCAACACCTAATGAAAGAACAAATGATTTTAGATAAGCACACAACAACTTATATGGTTAATTTAAGCACTATCTCCAAAAAAATTTCAAAGAACAGTACCTGTTGGGTTGTTCTTTAGAATAAACAGAAAAGGATGATCTGCTATAAATTGGGTTTGAGTCAAACTCATGATCACAGGGATGTTCACACCTATAAAATATATAAAACATCATTTAGACGTGTGCATTTAAGAAATCACTAAAGAAAATACATCCACAATAATTTTTCATAGACAAAAGGACTTTGAAGTAGCATCTTAAATGCAAAGTAATTTTCAATGAATTTAAAAATCAACATGCACAGACTAAATATTATATCATTCACAAATTAATTCTGACTTCACATTATGTTCAATGAGGAAGAACATGAGATACTAGATTCAATTTAGAGGAAGACATGAACACTGTCATATTTTAAATAGTAATTTCCAGTCTGCTGTTTACACTGTATTACTTGTCCTTAAAATGCTTCAGTTTTCAATTCCTGTCCAGATACGTTTGTTCTTCATTTCCACAATTCAGGCTTGAGAATCACATCTGAGTTCAAAAGTATTTATTTTGTACTTAACTTTCTAATACTATTCTGAGAACATGGAACTTCTAGGATTTGTGTTATAAAAGGTATGAGATTTTTATTATGAAACTGAGTAGAGATGTGCTCCCTTAAAAATCCTTTGTTATGATCATTTAAATCATGCTGGAAAGCATGACGTTTGTCAATAAGAAATGTGGGAAAATTCAAGTGTTCTTTTTAAGTTAAATATTTTGACTAGACTCAGGTATTTCTCTTAATTCACATTTGACTCATTGGGCTGGAGGCCTGACAGCCTCCATTTCTAACAAGTCCCCATGAGTTGCTGGACTCTGAACCACATTTGTAGTCTTGCTGGTCTTGTATAATTTTGCTGAGACATAGAATATAAAATCAACATGTATAGTCAACATTGAAAGACAATGAACTGTAACCTTCCTAGAATGACATAAAAGCCACTCTTCTAACAAGAATACCAGGATGGTCCCTGTAGCCCATATTACCAGGGACTATATGCTCATGTCTGAATTATTCGGATAAATCAGAAAAGTAAAGTCAATTCTTCCATCCTCATTTGCAATGAATACTTGCAATTTTATCGTTTTTGAACAATTACTGGGCACATCCTTCAAAGTCAGATCAAGATACCTGATGGTTCATGTTACTTTCCCTTAATGGCTGTTGCCTACCACTAGAGAATTCTGGACTCACAATGAGGGGCAGTGGGCAATAAACAAAATAGCTCTGAGCTTGAAATCAGGAAATCTGAGTTCAGTCAAAACTCTGTAAATTCACATCATGACCCTGGGCAAGTTATTTCTCACTGCTGGACCTTTTTCTTTGCTAATATAAAGGATCATTCATAACCTGCAAGAGCTCATCCAGTTATGTGTAAAAACAGGTGGCAATTGTGTGTTCATGAGTCAATAACCTCTCTACAAGCATTGTCCTAATTTCTCCAAGGATTGATACACTCCATCCCCTGAAATCTGTGTTTCTTGAGCACAGGAATGGAATGTCCTTTAGGAGATGACAGGATGGCAGCTCAGTATGCTGCACACAGATGTCACGATCTATTGGCATCATGAAGCACTACAAATTAATCAAGAAATAGCTAAGTGGATCTAATTTTAGGATATTTACCAGCAAAACATTTTAAATGACATGAATTTTAATACATTGATTAAAATCCAAGTAATATGGGAGAAGTAATAAAGATTTATGAGAGAGTCACTAAATTTTCTTACTCATTAACATCTGATTCTAAAGTTCTCCTCCAACTATTTTTCCAAGTATTATTTACAGGAAGCATAGATAATATTCAAAATACCATTTGTTCCAACAAGTGTAGCAGAGGACCTATTCTTAACCTTGAATGGACTCACAAATGACCTACTAAGTTCAGACCACTTGGATCTAACTGCGTAGGCCTGGAGCCAGGCCTGCAATTCTGCATTTCTAACAAGCTTTCACATGAAACCCTTGCTACTGTCTGTGGTGCCCAGGGCAGGCTGTAAGTCACAATGCTGGGCTTTTTTTTTTAATCCTTGGATGTATATTGGAATTATTACTTAGGGAAATTTAAGAAAATTCTAGAGCTTGGATCTTACCAACAGAGATACTGATTCTATTTTTTTAAGTTTATCTTGAGCAAAGAATTTGTTAAAAAACATCCCAAGTGATTCTAATATACAGCTAAGTTTTAGAATCATTGCCACTGAAATAATAGCAAGAATCAAATTAGAACAGTGAGTAGTAACTTGGTATACTAGGAGAATAAAATTAGAGGTAAAACTGAGCATTCTTAAACAATAAGGATTTCATATTTGAGCCCTGAAGTTTTCTCCCCATATCCTATCTAACTGGAATTTATTCTGATTTGCAGATGAACAAATAATAATAGACCGGGCACAAGTCCTAATCACATCCTTTCTCGTTTGTGTCACACCTAACCTAAAAGACGTTCGAACAACTTAGAGAAGCGCAGTCTTGCCGCTACGAAGGATAGGGGAAAACAGAGGTCAGAGAGAAGAAGAACAACCCTAACCCTTCCTCCTCCACATCTCACTGCATCTTGCTTGTCAGGAAATTATTTGTTTTACCTGTTGATGTTGCAATTTCACTGCCATCTTCATTAATCTCAAAGAGAACGTTTTGCATGACTTGGGAAATATACACTTCATCTGAGTCTGATGGAAACAGGAAGGAGTATTTAATGTTTAAAATCATAGCCATTTCATTTGGTCCTGAATTAATTGCATTTACAAATGCACAGGAACAGAAATCAGACAAATGAACTCTTGACAATTTAAGCAGTTTTCTGGAGATAACAGTGTTTAGGTTTAAGTCTGCCATTCATGAAATAGAAAGGTCAGGTTTGCTCTGGCATAAAAGGTAAAGACAGAAATGTATAATCCTCAGATCAGATATCCCACTAAGTGGTATTTGAATGGACAGAAAGCATTTTCCCCTTCACTGTGATCTACAGACAGAATGAAAGCTTTCAAATTTTGAGATAATCCTAACCCTGTGTATTCAACGTGAAAGGCAACTTGTCTTTAAAATTCCACATTCAGCTTTTATCTGCGTTTAAAACAAAATTTACTTCCCTTCAAGACTGTCAAGGCTATAAAAGTGTATCATCTGTTACAAAAATCACTTTAGAACTATGCTTTAAAAGCCTGATAAAATTTTCAGTATAGAAGCATCTTCCAACATTTTACTCTGGTATACACACAAGCTGAGAGCTCCCCCTCCTCTCAGAACTGATGTAAGTGTGAAATATTTTCTGCATCATGACCTGTAAGGATAATCTTGAGAAGTCAAGTCATGAGTCAGACCTCATGTCAAGCAGCTTTGCAGAGCCAGATAGATTTGACTATCTTTTTCAGAGTCAGTAGATACATACTCTAGAAAACTGCCTGGCACATGGGTGGCTTACTACACTTACTATAAATCCTATTCAAATAAGCCAATCAATGGACATGAGTGTGCCCAGTGACAAAACCTGCAAAATGGGGAAGCCACAGTGTCAGGGTGAATTATCCAAAATAAAGTATAGGTCTGGTGAGATGGTGCAGCAGTTAAGAGCACTGGCTACTTTTGAAGAAGATCCAGGTTCAAATACCAGCACCCACACGGTGGCTAACAACCATCTGTAACTCCAGTATCAGGGGAGCTGATGCTCTCTCTGTCATCTGCCTCTGTGGGTATTGCATGACATGGGTACACTTACATGCAGACAATAAACTCATACACATAAAATAAAAATAAATAAATTTTAAAAATACTTACTAAACAAATTCTACCAGAATTGCCTCAATAAAACAGTATTCGCTAATAAAGCATATAGCTAATGACCTAAGTGTACATGCAGGTTGGGAGGGAGTGAAAATGGTCACCCAACTTAGCAGTGGCACTAATTCAAATGGTCCCCTGAACATTAGACTGAGCTGCTTGGTCTTGTTTATGCCAGTTCACTTCAGATAAGGCTTGTCATGAGGAAAATAAGGGTATCTGAGATATAACAGTACAACAAGGGATAAGAGTTAAATGATTTCACTGCTTTCTGGACCTTTGTAGTAATCATTTCCTATGCATCTCCGTAAATGTTCCAAGTCTACTGCTGTTAAATTAAGAGGTCTAGGAAATGTCTACAGCTTTTCTAGATGTTCAAGTAAAATTAAAAATGTATTTTTAATTTTAAGGTGTGTGTGTGTGTGTGTGTGTGTGTGTGTGTGTGTGTGTGTGTGTGTGTGTGTGTGTGTGTGTGGTGCACACACACATAGATTTAGGTACTGCAGAAGTCAGAAAAAGGCAGCAGATCCCCTGCAGCTGAAGTTACAGGCAGTTGTGAGCCACCTTACATGGGTGCTGGGAACCAAACTCAAATCTTCTGCAAAAGCCATAAGTGCTTTTAACCACTGAGCCATCCCTCTGCCTTTTCAAGTAAATTTTAGTGTTAAATAAAAAAATCAACTTTACTGAATAGGTACTATGTGCTAGATGAAAAGATGGCCTGTACACATTCTTCTATTTTTCCCCAAAGTTATTAAGATGTATGATCTCACTTAGATTACAAAGCTGAGACTCTAAAAGATTGTGTTTTACTGCATATGATATAGGAAATGATAACACAGTCAAATGTGAATTCCAAAATTCCAAAAGAAACTCTATAAAATATTATACTCAATACTTGTGAGCTATGTGTGTGGAAGATATCACCTATTTCTTATAGATGGTCCATAGCTCATAGTAGACTAATGCACATTAGCTTTTGGTGGATTTCTTTTATACAGATAATAAACAAGCAAGCAGATACTTTGAATTAGTTAAGAATCACCCCCCAAAGGCTCATGTTCTGGGCACTAGGTCCTCAACTGGTCATAGGACTTAGAAAATGGGAGTGAACTGAAGGAAGTAGGTCACGGGGGTTGTATTTTTGGGGGACCTTGTTTCTACCCCTCTCTATGCTTCTTGTCTTCAATGAGGTTAAGAAGTTCCTCTACCACCATGATGTTCTGCCCAAGCACAAGAGCCCAACAACCATGGACTGAAATTAAGACCTTAAATAAATAAATCTTTCCTCCTTTAGCCTGTTTATGTCAGATATTTGGTCACAGCTCTGAAAACTAATACTGCCTGAAGTTCACTATGCTCCTACGTACCAGCTGTAGTTCTGGAATTGGGTGTCTGTTTTAGCCAATGAGGTAGGACCAAAATAGTTAACAATAACTCAAATAGGTAAACCAAGGGGAGAGAAGCAGAAAATAATAAACATTTATTCTCTGCTTGGGGTTATTCTTTGGCACAAATTCTTTTTCATGAAAGTGTTTTCATAAATCATCATGTAAAAGATTAATAGAAGTTACAACTTGCTTAGATTTGAAGAACGAATAGCTATCAAGTCTAACATGTACTGAGTGAGCTTCCTAAGGCTAGAAAAAAAAAGTTTAAAAGGAAGAATTGCTCTAAAATGGCTGGGTTTCGTAGGGATTAGCAGAGGTGGCTGTGCTCCAAGGCACACTAAATAGCATCTTGTTGACATGTTTAATGGTGACTCTCATTGCAGGAACTATAGAAATGATCAAGAAGTCAGATCCAGTTGTTACTATGAGACCAAGTGGCTGCATGATATGTGAAGGTGAGAATGAATGAGTAGCTGTGACCACTGGCTGTGAAGGTGATAGCGAGCGTCTATGATGCTGTGCATCTCACTCACTGCCTCCTCCCAGAAAGCTCATCTGTTCTACCCACTTATCCACACCACTGTAGAGTGAATAGATTGATCAATACTCCTTCAATGTTTATACATTTACATATGTGTCTACAAAACACTTTTTACAGTATGTTATGTGGTGCTACAAAACACAAAAGGGCAAGCTTCTAGCATCAAGGCAATTTTCATAGCAGAGAAGACAGAGTGCTTAGAAGGGTAACTTGTAATATGTATGGCCCTCTTCCTTTCCTTCTTTAGTAATTATTTTCCAACTAGCAGGATGTGCCGAGGCCATAAGAATTAAAAGAGTGCCTGGCATACCTGTGGAGGTGAGCAACTCAATGAGGTGAAATTCCCCAAGTGCATGTTAGCACTAACATTCCATCTCCATTTGTTGTCAGCTGGAAGGCCTCTGCAGTGACACTGCTCATGGTAGCCTCATAGATTTCCAATCATGTTCACAATACAAAGCTTAGGGATCCTACTTTGTGCACATTAATCTTACCAAATTAACATTTGCAAATTAGTTGTCCACCAGAGTTTTATTAGCCCTGCTTAGATGACAGATGCAGGTTGTAATTTACATTATTCATAAAGAAACACAAACAGGGTAGAAATAGAAGCCCATATAATACTTCTAATTACGTGAATTTATTTTAAGTACGGTGACTTTTATTAAAAGTGTGATAACTCTGACCAAAGAAGCTTCTTGGGGCAGATGAAGATTAATACTGAGAACTACAGCTGGTCCATGTGCAAAGAATAAGAGTTAGCAGAAGGCTCATCACTAAATGGAACACCTACATCACACCCTCTTTTCCCAAAGTTCAAGGATCATTGCAGAAGAGCAGCCAAAAGGATGATCCAGAGGTGGCAGATGTCTACAAATAAACAGTGCTTTCTGGACACCACAGGGTAGTCGGGAACCCATAGCACTTGTGACAGAGTGCATAAGGCAGACCTAAGCCCAAGTCAGACAAAAACCCAGCATGGAAGGGGGAGATTGGTAAAAAGCCCCTGCCCTAGCTGAGGATCTATTGGCAACTGATGGTTGCTCAGAGAGGGAGAGTCATTATTCTTTACTGGTGCGATGCTTGGTAGGTTGACCAGACTCCAAGGGATAAACTCATACCCCGAGCATTTGGGGAACACATATTAGACTCCATGAGCCTTTAAAGAAAATAGAGGACATGAAGCCTCAACAGGGAGGCAGGGGCATTGATAAGGTGAAAGAGGAGAGAGGAGAGGGTGTCTGAATATGATAAAATATATTGTGTGAATTTCTTGAATAATCAATGAAAATACTTTAAAAATATAACAGTCTTTCTGTAAGAAACAGTATATTTTAGAATGAAATGGAGTTCGTTTCTGAGGGTTCAAAACTCAATTTTGTGTCTTACAGGGCTTATACTGAGTTCAATATTGTATAACTGTATTGATTCAACAGCAAACCTAGAAATTTTATAGCCGCTTTTGAAGGAGCTGTGTCTTTATTCTGGAAACTGTTATTGGGCATGTTAAAGCTGTAATGATATGCTTCTTCTGAAAATAATAATAATATCAAATATATATATATAATTGAATTAATTTCACTTAATGTATATATAACAGCCAATAAAGAACTATAGTGACAATGCTTCTCTAACTTTATGATTTTCATTAAGGAAAATTTCTTACATGCAAAAAAAGAGCGCATATTTATAGATACATTGCTCGGTCCAAGCATGATATTTATTCACCATGTATGTGCATGCTAAGACTGAATACTCTCATAGTTCTAATATCACCTAGGTAATATATTACCAACAAAACAAATCAACATAACAATATAAAAATTAGTTCTCAGCATACCTGTTATTCCAGAAAGGTCACAGCCACCACTAAAAATCTCAGTTACATTCAACGAAAACAAAGCTTCCTTGAAGTCTATTTTTTGTTCTATTTTAAATCTGTTTTTAGAAGGTTAAGAAAACAAAGCCTTAAAACATTATATATATTTGATGTGAAGTGCTTTCTTAATAAAAACATACCATTTTATATAAAATGTGCAGCTTGGAAAAGATTATATTGTAAGAAATCTCTTGCTTTCATGAGCCCAATTACATTTTCGAACACTACATCATTTTCAGCCATTTCTACCAATTGGCTACATGTTGCTAATAACTTGCTTCATAGAGATATTGTTGGTGGGAATGATGAACGGAATACTCTGTTTTTTGAAGTAACGATTACCCAGCTAAACTAATTCTTTGTCACTTGGTATATTTGTAAAGGATACATGATGCTTCCTTTTAGCAACTCTGCGTACTCAAGATTTTTGCTGTTACAATCATGTCTCTACAATGGTAGACACACTATGAACAGGATTCAGCTGCCAGCAGCCCTGGCAGAAGTTTGTTGGCTACTGATGTTCAGAAAGTCGTTTGTCACCTACCATCGATCCTGCTTATTCTCCCATGTGATGCAACTCTTGGATGTTTATGGACTCTGATAATACCTTTTATATTCTTAGTTAATTAAAAATTGTATTTTTTACCATTTTAAAAAAATTTTAATAGCTACATGATTAGAGGAAACATTTCATTACAGCATTAACATATTCAGTAACACACTCCAGAGCAAGAGTCCATCTCTTTCACAAGCGGTTGTAAGTTTCTAGGCTCACAGTTGAATTAATAGTTATACAATATTGAACTCAGTATAAGCCTTGTAAGACATAAAATTGAATGAGTTTTTAACCTTTCAAAAAGATCTCCATTTCATTTTAGAATAAATTGTTCCTTGCAGAAAGGCTTATTGTTTTTGCTACTAACACTGAGATGTTGGCTCATGCATCTCTAATCTGTGTCTATTACTAGTTGTAATCGGTTGCACTTGGATCCTTGGCGCCTGTGTATGTCTATAAAGTCATCGGGTAGATTTCAGTGGTGATGTTTATCACTTCTACTAATTAACATGGCATAAACTTCCATGCTTCCTCCTCAAATACAACACATTTTTTAAAATTTTGTTGATTTGTGTGTGTGTGTGTGTGTGTGTGTGTGTATGTATCACACAGAACATCCCAAACCATCTTATCCTCCCATAGCATCCCTCCCCTCACTAGAGTCCTTATACTCTGATATCCCTGCTACTGTCTGCTGTGTTGCTGGCACTCCCAGCCGTTCCCCACTACTTGTCCATCTGGTGAATCTAGTCAGCCTATCTAGAGGTCTTTGTTTTAGGAAGGTCAGCTGTTCCTCATCTAGCAGCAATCAGTTGTCAACATTCCTTTAGATAAGATTGGGTTGGTCTGGATGCAAAGGATCAGGAAGCAGTGGTGGTTCCCCAGGTGTCTGGGGCACCAAGACAAGGAATGGGACAGGACCCAGACTGGGAGGAGAGAGGGGTGGGGGAGATGGGAGGGTGAATGAGGCTGGGGGAGTCAAGGTTCGGAGGGCGCAATCAACTTAACCGAGAGAGAGGCCTGCGGGTCGGAGAGAGCAAAATTGTATTTATTTTTGTGTATATGAGTTTATTGCCTGTATGTATATAGGTGCACTATGTGTGTGCAATGCTCATGGCGGCCAGAAGAGGGTGTCAGATCTCCTGGAACTGGAATTATGGATGGTTGTTAGCTGCCATGTGGGTGCTGGGAGCCAAACCTGGGTCCTCTGCAAGAGCAGCCAGTGCTCTTTAATCACTGAGCCATCTCTCCAGTTCTCCTAATACCTTCTTATGGAAACTGTAAATGGGTAAATATTGGAAGATAACTGTGTTCCTATCAAGGAAAGAAACAATAAGAACTATGTAGGAAGAAAACTGTGCACTGCTTTCAATGTAGGGCCATAAATTAAGACTCCAGCATTCAGCTCAAATCCATGTTCCTCATATATGAAGAAAGAACATAACTTGATAGTCTCAAACACTCACTTGAGCATAGATCTTCTATGATTCCAAGACAAATATTAATCACTGAATCTCATGTTCTCATTTAAATAAAGGGGAAAAGAATTAGCATATTTTTATTTCATATATGCTTAGAGCATCAGTTTTCATTTTTAAAAAAGATCACAAACTTTGTTTACAAGGAAAAAAGAAAGATGTAGCATTCCTAAACACAAAATGTAAGTTTCCTCCATCAGGGACGCTCCCAGGCAACTCCCAACTCAAGTGATTTTTCTAGATGCTTCTAGCATTTGCCCCTGACACACAGAATCCTTCTAACAACTAAGCTCACATTTGGGACTAGAAATTAAATGGGTAATAAGTCTACTTCGATCACTGTTTTAATTGCCAAATACTGATCAAGTTTCATAGTTGTAATTCTTAAAAATAATGAATAGTCTTCAGCAGTGGGCTTGAATTATTTCCTGATAAAATAGTGTTTGGAAAGTTGTTGAAGCATCCTGAAACCTAGGCAACAGGGATTGTGGAGAACATGCAGGTTAAAAATATCCTGATAATGAGAATATCTCATTTTATGCTATTTTCAACATCTGCCTTAAAACTTCTTACTGAAAAGGATAAAATTTCAATATGATGATTTTGGAAGTGTTCTCTGTTTATGATACTCTTTCTAAAATATTTTATTTTTTATTTTTATTTTATGTGTATATACGTATTGCCTGCATGTAGGTAAGTGCACCCACGTCCCGCAAGACTAGCAGAGGACAGAAGAGACTGTCAGATACCCTGGAACTGGAGTTACGGACAGTTATTAGCTGCCATGTGGGTGCTGGGATTTGAACCCAGGTCTTCTGCAAGAATAGTCAGTGTCCTTAACCGCTGAGCCATCTCTCCAGCCCCCTATTTATGATACTCTTTAAACAAAATGACAATAAAGGTGGAAAATGTGTGTTCTAATAATATACCTACTATTTTTAGGATAATAGTCCAACAATTTCAGGATAATGACAATACTGAAAGACTTATTACAATGTCTAATAATGCATAATTATCACTGGAAAGTCATTTAAATAATAGTACTGCTCATAGTATGGTCCAATGAAACCTAAAGCAATTAGAATGCATTCAGCTATTTAATAAAATCTAGGGCCAATTTCTAATTGCCCATAATTACTGCAACCATAAGTAGGGTGGTGTGGAGTAGCACTTCCATGTTTAAGCACTTAATATAGATCAGAGTTCTTAATGTTCACAAAAGCTCTAAGAAGTCAGCATTTTATTACCACTGACATGCCAGAAAGTAGATTTCCAAGCTCAAGGTCAAGATGGGTAGTTGAGCTATGATTTAAACACAGGTTCACTGGAATCAAAGCTGGTACTGACTCCCCCTGCCTTCTAATCAAAATATAATTACAAACCATTGTCTCAATCAATATGTATAATGTTCCCTTCCACAGTGCATGAGTCATTACTTATCAGAGGGTGACTCATCTTCCCTTTACCTTGACCCTAAACTAAAAGGAAAAAAGAGTAGCAGCTAAAGGTAAAAGAATTAGCAATAGGGAGCTGGCTATGTAAAGGTAAATTAAACAACAAAATAGCCTATGACAATATCTATTGCTTTTAGGATAGAATTTACTCCTATCTGAAACATTGTATGTGAACATGTCTACATAGGTAAAAGATGAAGAAAATAAAATAAAACTATGTGAATTTCTGTGCTGGGAGACACCCACTTCTGGTTTCCAGACAGTATTGTGGATTGATTACTGTGTGAGAGAGACTCTAGATAGGCTCACGAGACTCCAGTGGATGAACTTAAACTGAGGGACATCTGACTCAAATTTCAGTCTATAGGCCTTAACATATATGACGGAATACATGAAATCTGGTGGGGAGATATGGGTGGTACAGAGTGGGAGGGGGTATGAAGATGATTAAGATTTTTTTTATGAAATGCACAAAAATTCAAAAAAAAATTTATACAAAAAAACCCATTCTCTCTTTACACTGAAGTTGTTGTTAAAGGGGAAAAAATAAATTCTCCTTGATCTCTCCCTATGAGCCCTTATACTATTATCTGAAGCTCCGTTTTATTCCTGATGGACTTGAGCCAATCCTGGATTACTTGTAGGTGAAATTAACCAATGCAAATCTATAGAAACATAGCATTTAGAATCAAAATGTAAATGCAGGGACCTGGGAGAGGCCTCACTGGTAAAGCACTTACTGCACAAGCCTGAGGTCCTGAGTTGGATCCCCAGAATCTGTGTAAAGGTTGGCACACACATAGAATGTTTTTACCCTGGCACTCCAGTGCTGAGATGAGAGGCAAAAGCAAAGGTAGACCAGCTAGCTTGGCAAGTGCATCAGCAAACAACGAGATTCTTAAACAAGGTGGAAGGAAAGACTGACACCTGAGGTTGTCTTCTAATTTCCATACATATGAATACACACACACACACACACACACACACACACACACATACACACACAATTTTGGAAGTTTTCTCTTTTTTTATTTTATGTGTGTGAATGTATTGCCTGCATGTATGTACACCCATGTCATGCAAGCCTTCAGAGGCCAGAAGAGAACATCGGATCCCCTGGAACTGGAGTTATGGACAACAGTTGTTAGCTGCCATGTGGTTGCTGAGAACTGAACCCAGGTTCTCTGGAAGAGCAGCCAGGAATCTTAATCACTGAG
>NW_008335436.1:4494467-4532554 GCF_000622305.1 Nannospalax galili | reverse complement strand
GTGTGTGTATACTAAATCGTTTGCAAAGTTAAAGTGCTTTACAGAGGAAAGTTATTTATTTACTTATTTACATGTATTAAATGCTAACATTTATCCATACACATAAGCATAGTCTCAAGATGCTTTTTATACACAGGAATTTGATATGTTTTATCTATAAGGTAGATTCATCAACCTAATAAAGTTTAACTTCTAAAATATTTATAGGCTCTCATATTGCATGTAGCCAAAGTAGTATGGTTGCTTTAGTGAATATCCAGCTGAAAGGCAATATCTAAAATTGGATATTTAGTATGTTATAAAATTAGCTAGCACTCTAGTAACCTTAGACTCTATCTTTGTAGCTTTGATTCTAAACTAGTTATATATCAAAGATGGGAAGAGGAAGTGTTCTGCAAGCAGAAGCTACATTCTAAAAGTCTCATGTTCCTTCCTATTGTCTGTTAGATACAAGCAATCTCATAACTGCTTGGTGTTTATCAGCTTTTGTTATGAAAAAAACATTCTATTTCACAACAACACAAGTGTAACATAGCTTTTGTTGTGTAGGGACTGATTTGTGCTGTTACTATACTTCTCTAAAATTCCTATGTTTAAGCCCTAAACACCAGAAACTTTTTTTAAACACCACGACAGCCATAATCCAACAATTCTGAGGTAGATATTTTTTTAACCTTGAAACTTTTAATATGATAATAGTTAGAAATAAGGGCATTACAGAAATAATTGGGTGAGGCCCTGCTGGAGTAAGATGGGCTCTAGCTGTATGGAACTAGTGTTCTTATGAAATATGAGAGTGCCATGTGAAAACAGAGTCTGGATTTTGCATCTGTTATCAGAGGAACATGCAGGAAGGCTGGACATTATTGGAAGTGACAGGAAGCAAGGGTGTACCCTGGGCACAGTCTCAAGGTCAATATGGCCCTGTTGACAACTTGATTTTGGAGTTTGAAATTAAAATCATTATGGAATAAATTTCTTTTGTTTACAGTTAACTAGTTTGCTCTGTTGTACCTTCTTATACAGTAGCTCTAGGAAATTAATATAGTTGCTTAAATTATTCCAGTTTAGCAGTTTAAAGTCCATGATGCCTTCATTCAGATATAAGAGACACAGCATTGAATGATAAAACATATACTTGTCACCAAAGATGGTAATACAGACCGGTAGCCTAGAGGTAGAGACAGATGTATCATGAGTTTGAAGCCAACCTGGACTACATAGTGAATTCAGTGTGACCATGGGCTACATACAGAGATGTGCATGAGAAAAAGAGGGAGAGGGAGGAGAGGGGGAGTGGGAGGGAGAGGAAGACTGAGAGGGAGGGGGAGAGGAGAACACAAACCAAACAAACATCAGTGTAAAAAAAATAATTTACTGAATCTATATAATTTTTCTTTTCTCTTGCAAATACATATTTTAAATGTGAATGTTTATTTTTGTAAGGAAATAGTTAATTTGGGAAAATGTATCTCAGAAATTTCAATTCATGATGTTAGTGCACAGTAAACTTAGTCTGAGAAGCATGAGAGGCTGGAATGGATATTTTACTCACTACATAACCAAATCATTGCTTGAAGAAGTTAAAGCAATTCTTTTAATAAAATGTGAATATTTTTAAGCATAAGATTGTGTTAATGTGATTAGAAAATTAATAAAATATTCAGTGCTGTGAATTAAAAAGAAAATCTTCCAAGTCTCATTTTACCTCATTGACAGAGAATATTCCCAATAACCTTAAGAGGGAAAACCATGATGGAGGGGTGAGACAATGTGAAAGAATTAACATTCTAATTTTCATTTTGTTGGAAAGGAGGACAGCTTTGTCAGGATCCTCATAATAAATGAGAGAGAGTAGAAAGCTGACTACTGTGTGAGATGTTTAAAGTCAAAGAGAAATAAAATAGACTTCCTACTTAAAATTTTTGTGTAATCTAACTTTGTATACTCACTTACCACACAATGTGCCTCAGACTATAGGAACCAAAATGACTGGAACGTGACCATCTTCCTCCAAACTCACATGGTAGCAGAGGAGATGAAAACAGGGCTGCCAAGCGGGCTCAGCAGTTAAAAGTACTGGCTGCTCTTACAGAGGATTTGGGTTCAATTCCCAGCACCCACATGATGGCTAACAATGATTTGTAAGTCCAATTCTAAGTGATCTGATGCTGTCTTCTGACCTCCACGGGCATTGCACCACACAGGTGCACTTACACAGATGCAGGCAATACACTTACACATAAAAAATTAAAAATAATAAATAAAATATTTGAAAAAGAAAATGTGAGCAGGAAAGGATAGCACAATTTAATAGAGGCTATGATGTAAACTTGCATAATGTGTTCTGGAGATAAAGAAAAAGAATGTGTCCTTTCAACTGAGCATATCTGAGATCTGTTGGAAGAGGTAACTCAGTGCGGGCCTTGAAAGATGAATGCAAATTTACTAGTCAGGCACCATGGAGAAAGGCCTGTGGATACAGGGAAAGAAGGAAGGGAGATTGAGAAGACAGAAAAGACTGCTTGGTATTGGCTGGGCACTGGTCTGAGCAAAAGATTATTTTAACAGTCATTATTAATTTTATATTTGCCAGACTTTGTACTATGAATAAAATTATTTGAGGATACTCCAGAACTGAAACTATCACCAAGTTTTTAAATTTTTTTGCTCATTGGAGTTTGATGGGAAAATGAGATAAAACTGCCAACTGCCGTTTCTGTTTCATATACATGAAGATTTAAATTCATCAATAAAGCAAATTATTCATTTGTTTAGGAAGGTAATACAGTGTGCTTTTCATTATGCAAAAGAACCCAGTGGGAATGAGATGCATGTCTGTGAGGATGAGGGAGTATAGTATTCTACACCATAAGAAAACTGTTTTCAGAATATTAAAATATATTGCTATAGATTCCTGTCACAACTGGAAAGTTGGCTTGAGAGAGGATGGAAGGAAACCTAGGTGAATTTCTTTCTTATTTTGCCTTGAAAAGTTAGAAGATCAGAATGTCAAGTGGTAGGGAGATGGTAAAAGCAGGGCTTTGAGGTGAGGATATCCCTGGCATGGTGGCGATGGGCAAAGATAGAAACAGACAGGAGGAGGCACCGTAGTACAAGAAACGGTCTGCAGTCTAGGATAGGCATGGCTGGAGGCAGTTTTAAATTACTTTCTGCCTTGTAAAGCCCTCTTAGTGCCATCGAATTCTCACTATCATTTGACTTAACATTGAGATTTCTGTATTTTTATCAGTTTCCTTAGACTGGATAATTTAGATGACACGAACTGATGTGTTCACAGTTGTAGTTTCTGGGAGTCCACAGCCAAGGAACCAGCCAGCAGTACTGGTACTTTAGGAGAGCTGCCCCATGCTTCTCTTGATTTACAGATGGTCGTCTTTTCCTTGGCAAGTCATGTATGTTTTCTTCTGTGTATGTCTCTGGGTCCAAATTTCCCTTTCTTATAAGTACCTTGCCTGCCCGAATTTGTTTACTTTATAAAGACCCTACCTCCAAATAAGGAGGCATTCAATGTTTAGGGTGCTAGGGTTTCAAGTTGAGGGTAGGAACACAATTTTGGGGTTTGGATGAATGAAAGCTCTGGGTGTGCACTGTGGGAGTTGTTTTACAGGCTTCTATGGCCATAGATTGGAGTAGCTGCTACTAAGACCCAAATGAAGAAAATTCTAGACAGCAACAGCCTGAATAAGTTTGTGAAGTATTTCTTAAGATGCTAGAATCAGTCAAATTTTTGATTCTTGCACTATTATTGAGTATTTCCTATTTAGGTTGAAGAAAATGTGATTCCTTTGTTATGAGTATCATTGTTCATATATTATATTGATAAAACTGCAGCTCTGAGTGGTCATGTGAGTTTCTTAAGCTGGCACTTAAAGCATATGGCACAGTTTTCAAACAGTATATTTTTAGTCCAATGTAGTGATTTGCTCAAAGGCATGAGGTATTTTAATCATAAACAACTTAATTTTTTAAATGACTATTTTAATTATTAGAAGGTAATCGATTAAACAATAGATATCAAGTATGCCATAGAGCAGAAACTAAAAAGTATAGTCTTTGAAAGAATAGATTCATATTCAGGTAGAAGTATACAGATGGTATGCAATTGGAAACAAGTTTGGGGCTAGCCATTCAGATTTTAGATACATGAATAATACGAGGAAACAATATTTCCAGATAATAGAACATGTGATAAAAGCCTTAGTAAGCATTTTAATTTGAGACCCATAAATAAAAACTATGTTAGGGAACAAGAGGAAGAGGGGAAGAGGAGGGGAGGAAAGAAGAAAAGAGATAAGAAAGAGAAAGACAGTGAGTAAGGAATACACGAAAGAAAGATTTAAAACAGGGCAAGAGAACCCATGACTAAGAACGTAGCTCAGTGGTAGAGTGCTTACCTGGCATGTACAAAGCCCTAGTTGCAGTCCCCAGCCTCTCTCTCGCTTTTGCTTTCTTTCTTTCTCTCTCTCTCTCTCTCTCTCTCTCTCTCTCTCTCTCTCTCTCTCTCCCTCTCATCTCTCTATCTCTCTCTCTATCTCTATCTCTATCTCCTCTCTCTCAATAATATTTGGATGAATTACCTACAGTTGAGAAAGGTGTAGAATACCTCCTTCTCCAGAATGTCAAGGAAGGCAGGGACTCAATTTCCAAAGTTTTATATGACATTTAAGGTGATTTGCATAAGAAAGAGAAGTGAAAGAGTTTTATGGTGTATGTTTTGTTAAGAATTAGAAGCCTGAGACAAGCACTGAGAATCAGCAAGGTGCTGAGAATAACTTTCTGTGGAGCGCTCGTCCAAAAATGGGACCTCTATACCACACCCTTTTCTCCAAGGTTCCAGGACCATCTCAGAAGACGGGCTGGAAAGATTATAAGAGCCAGAAATCGAGGACTTGAGCAAAACAATGTTTTCTGGATATGAAAAGATCACTGAACTCATGAACTCACAACAGCTATGGGTGTGTGCATAAACTGTGCAATACCAAACCAGCCAACATGCCACAGTGGGGAAGAGGTGTTCACAAGCCTTCACCCTTAGCTGAGGAGCTAATGATAGTTGACAGATGCTGGGAGAGAGACAGTCAATTTGCTTTAAGGATGTGGACCTTGGTAGGTGGACCACGGTCCAGTGGATGACCCCATGAGTAACTGAGCCATACAAATTGGACTTAGTTGGTTGCAAAAGAAAAAAAAAAGGAGGATATGAGGTTAAGAGGCTGAATCTAAGGGATTGGAGGAGTAATGTGGGGTGAATGTGTTTAAAATACATTGTATGTGCATATAAAATTCTCAAAGAATTAATAACACTATTATATTTAAAATATACGAAAAAGTTAAGACACTGGAGAGCATAAAGCATGCTATTTGGGTATACCATTTACCCTGAAAGTTCTTCTCTCCCTGAGTATACCAGTGTCTAGAACCATTGCTTCCTGTGATAATACCTTGTCATCGCCAAGGATATTCATTAGCAAAAACTGACCACAGAATTCCACTTAGAATTCAAAGCTTAGAGGAACAAAACATTACCAACCTAGGAAGGCTGATTTCCACTTCCTCTTCACGCAGCTCAGAGAGCCATTGTTGGAGGTGATGAGCAGTAATTTGTTTCTCCACTTCTTCTATGGTCACTTCTGCTGTGGGAAGGATGATAATCAAACTAAAATCATCACCATTGTAAGGCAATTCCAAAACCTTGTACTTCATGGTGGAGTCAGAAAAATAACCTGGAACAAAGAAATTACAGCATTAAATACAATTGTCAGTTATCCAAGCCATACCTTAAAATACACGGTTTCACATATTACCATAGTTTGTTCTCAATAGAGCCTTCATCATGGGAACTTTGACTGTTGAGCCATCTTTCTTAGTAAAGCCCATCATCCCTGTGTCCTCTTTTCTGAATTTCTGTTGCCAATCCCCCTTGAAATAAATGGCATTTACCAGAGCCAGACGACTCAGGGGGCTAAAATCTTCCTCTGAAAACATGTTCTTAATTTTTCCTATGAAGGGGATGGAAAGACAAAGAAGTAAGGAAAAATTTCAGCAGTGATTCCACCGAGCTGGTTTAAATAGATTAAACAAAAATGCCTTGCATGGAGCTGTTTGGGGCAGGATGTCTCCTCATTTAACCTTAGCCACTGTAAGAGCAAAGGGGACTACCATTAACTATTTCATGAAGAAACAGGTGTAAATCAAAACACCAAGAAATGAGAAATGAGGCCGTTCCAGGCAAATGTGGACAGAGCTAGTAATGCACTCTCTGTACTGAGATTATATGCACAAATTGTCATTCGGGAATAAAGCACAGAAATGAAATAGGTCTTTCTGCATAGTTTTCAATATTATTCAGACCTAACCCAGGGCAAGGTCACTCATCAAGGCAATCAGATTTACTAGGTTAATGGTGCACTCAAACTTGTTATTCTCATGGCTATAGCCAGTGACCAGCAGCTAGCCTGACTGCGGTCTTCAAAACAGTCTCTTATCTTACTTCTCTATGTAGTGGGTATTTCCATGTTTATAATGGCATGGTATCTTCACTTTGCATCCCTGTAAATTCACCCCCACCTCACACTTGTAGCTTAGGCCTCTCCATGTGAGTGTGCTTATGAAGGAGCTGGTAGCATCTGACACAATCACAAGTTTCAGGGCATAATCAATAATCAAAGAAAAACTTCTACTAAGAGCCAAGTACATGTTTGTTACTTTATATGCATTATTGTTAAAATTTCCAAGAATTCTGAAATGTTTCCATAGTATCTTCAATTGAAAAGGGTCTTACCTTACAATTTATTATAATTTGAGCTCAAATCTACTCCAACCTTAATCTCTACTTAATCACTCTGGAATTTTTGCTACCTTGGGTTTAAAGGTAAGACTAGCATATTTTTGATAAGACTATTAGCATTATTGTTAAACATTAATATAGTCAGCTAAAATTGTGCTAATTTTTTTACAGTATACTTGGGAAAGTAGGCATTTGGGTTTGACATATCTAACTTATACCTGGACAAATAGAGCCTTCTGGTTTTCATACTTGAAAAAAAAATCTTAGACAAAAATTATTAGTAAAATTATTCCATTGAAATTCTATACAGATGTCTTTGATAAGTATAATAAATAAAATGGTGTACTTTTTTCAAAACAGTTTATGGTTTCTCGGGTTTTGCAATTTGGTGTTAATTTAAAAATAGTGAGATAAAATAGAATATTTTGTCTTTTTGATCCACGGCAGGAACAGGGAAATATTCAGCCATTTTTTACCTTGGGATATTAGAAGTCATGAATACAATAGTAATAACAATTTTATGAAAATGGGAACTTTACCATCTGTTTTGCTTTCTACCCAGGTATTTATTGTCTCAGCACAAGTCTTTGCATCCTGAAAATTCACCCGTTTCATAGCACTCTGGAAAAACTCCTTGTTGTCATGGAGATATAGTTCCTTCACAGAGAATCCTTCTTGAAGGTAGAGGGCACTGGCAACATTAAATGTAAATTCCTTTTTTTTCTTGGAGATGGCAGAGAAAAATGACTTCAGCACAGAAAATTCCTCTCCTAAAAAATAATTAAAACGTGTACTGACACATTGAACAACATAGAAACAACAGCCCAGCTTTGCTCTCCAAGTATCCTGACTCATAGCAGGACTTTTACATCTTTGAACTAACTAATGGTGCTAAGTTAGTAAAAATAGTTCAGCCTCCTCTAGAATATGTATTTGTGGGTGATTGTTGGGGGCAGCTTCCTTTTTTATTTCACTGACCAAGGAGAATTGGACATGATTGGATACTGATCTGCTAGATATGCTGGATGAGATAATATGATTATTATTCTTGGTTACTACTTTTTATTTTTCTGTATTTTTTAAATTTTTTCTAATAAGAATTAATAAAGAATATATAAAGAATATGTACTGGCAGGGAAATCAGCTTTCATGCAAGAAAAAGAGTGATCATATAAATTTAACATTTTTTTTTCAGAAACAAACATAAATTTATACAAGCTGAAGGAAAGCTCAACTTTCTGATCACATTTAGGTTACTTAATAGGGAATTTATGTGTAAGGTCATGTTTACAGGGAAATGTTAATGAATGCTAACGGAGGTATGATATTGATAAACAGGTTTTTTACATTAATTTTACTTTGGCTTTGGAAAACCTGCTCTCTGCTGAGGAACTACACCTTTCTGGTTTCAAAGCTTGCAAGGTAAGCCTCGTAATCATCTCCAGACATATGTAAATTCAGAAGTGCCACTTTGTTTGGACTCATGAATTTAAGTACTTTGGCTGTTCACAGGAACAATAAAAGTCGTTAACCTTTCCAACTATGACCACCAGTTAGAGTCCACTGAAAGAATTCCCACCAGATGGTTATTCACTGGTGAGTGGTCTGACCATAGTGCTGTGTGTGACTCTGTGGCTTGTCAAGTCTGCTCATTCTCCCCACGGTTTCTTATTCATTTCCTGACAGTATTAAACATTTTTATGCACTTCTGGCTTAATCCTGGAACTCATGTTAGGAACACTTTCAAATAACAGATTCTTTCTGGATTGTCATTATATTTTCAATTAAATACTGAAAATGTCACTTCTGTAACTTGAAAATTGATTGTATTTGCTTGCTCTCCATTGAAAATAAATATAGTTCATCACTAAAAGGTGTTCCTTGACCAGGCATGGCAACACATGCCTTTAGTCCTGTCACTTGGGAAGCAGAAGAGAAGAAGGCAGATCTCTATGAGATGGGGGCCAGCCTGGTCTACATAGTGAGTTCCAGGCCAGCTCGGAATACTACAGGGAGACCTTGTCTCAATAAATAACTAGAAGAAAAGAATTGGTATATATAGGAAATGGAGAAATCAAGTTAGTACTGAACAGAAAGGCTTCTCCCTGCTACTGGCTTCTATCAAATGGTGCTCTGCAGGCTAACGAGGGAGGAAAGTAATCAATATTCTTACATAAGAAAGAGGGAGGGAGGGAGGGAGGGAAGGAAGGAAGGAAGGAAGGAAGGAAGGAAGGAAGGAAGGAAGGAAGGAAGGAAGGAAGGAAAAGAAAGAAAGATGCTCCTTGAGTAGAGTTTTTAAAGTATTACTGAGGGCAATAAGGAGGTGGCTCAGTCATTAAAATGCCCTCTGGCCCTGATCCTGCCCTCACCTCCCTCTGCTTCCTTGGGCTGCACAACCCCAGCCTCTTTCCTGGACACCAGGGCTGACCTCTTGGCCCGGAACCACCACTGCTTCCTGATCATTTGCATCCAGACGATCCAAGTTCCTTCTCAGGGTCCCCAGGAGCCCTCTGGCCCTGGTCCCACCCTCACTTCCCTCTGCTTCCTTGGGCTGCACAACCCGCCATCCCCTTTCCTGGGTAAGTCCACCATGCCCTCCATGCCTTGACTCCCCCAGCCTCATTCACTCTCCCAGCTCCCCTGCCCTGTCTCTCCTCCTTGCCTGGGTACTGGCCCATTTCTTGTCTTGGCACCCCAGACACTGGGGCTGACCTTTCCTCTTGGAGTCACCACTACACATTTTTTTATAAAGCTAGTAGTCAAAGAGTGTCTTTGTGTAATCGATAGGGCTGACAATCAGCAGCTGCCTCCCCAAAGCTTTGCATCTTTCCCAGCTGACAGAGGCTGTACTTCAGTCCCCACAGGACTCCTTGGTCTAGTGTTCTTGTACAGGCACAGCCTGCACATATGTACAGGAAGCTCTGTCAAATAGATTGCATTTTATTTGAGACTTAAGGTTCTCTCTGCACTGGGACATAGACAAAGGTGTAAAAGATTTAAATATAAAAATCTACTTTTACATGATTAGACATGAAAATTTCTATAGTACTTGATAACCCTGAACTTCTTTACACAATGAATGGAAGAAAGTTAATCTGCTTTGCTTGTTTCTATGATGATTCGAGACACCATCATTACTGCTATTTGAAGCTTGAAAGGTTATTTCAATAGCTGGGAAACAGCGATTTCCTAGTAAAGCCAAAAACCTTCTCTGAAAGTATCCAAGTCAACTCTCATCAACAAATCACCCTCATGCAACACAGGGTCATGAACACAAATGGCCAAATCATAGAGAATAAGAGTCTGCAGAGTTCAGGTCCTTGGACAAGACTCCCATATTAAACCTCACCTACCCACGGCTCAGGGACCATTGTGTAAGAGGGTGCAGAAAGACTGTAAGAGCCAGAGTAGAGGTCCATGACCATATGGAAATAGAGTCCTACAGGCTCCTGGAACTCTTCTCATATGAACCTACAGCAATGGTTTCAGCATGCACAAGACCCATGCAAAGTCAAGCAGAAAAAAACCCAGCATAGAACTGTGGAAAAGGACGGGAGGCCCCAGTCTTAGCCAAAGAACTGTTGGCAGCTGATGACTGCTGGGTGAGGAAGAGCTGATCTTCTTAAAAGGAGGCACTGTAAACAGGCTGACTAGACCTCAGTGGATGAACCTGAACTGAAGGTCATCAGGGCACACTAACTTGACTCGATAGGCCTTAACACAAATGACAGGATGCATGAATTCCAATTGGGGGCGTATGGGAGGGTGCCAATGGAGAATGGGGTGTAAAGATGATTAAGATGATTTGTATGAAATACACAAGAATCCAATTTAAAATTTTACCAAAAGAATGAATTAAAGGCAAAGACAAAGTAACAGAATTCCAAATTAATTTTCAAGAATTTATAATTGATAAACATCTTTAAATAATTGATAGTAATAAAACAGGGAGGAGGAAAATATTTCTAATTCATTTGTCAGTGCAAATGGAGTCATGATATATACTTAAGGTCTAAGACCATGTGACAAACAGCTGCCCTTTGATAAATCACTAGGCTCCTAAGTCAGTGGAGTTCTTTCACCAAGTAGCACAAATTAGGAGGAAAATATAGTTATCAGGCTTATAAAGTTGATTTGATTTGCTGGTTAATGACCTCATTTAGCACAGATCGAAAAATAATACATATGCATAGCTCCTCCTAATCAGCAATGAGAAGAAATATGTGCTTAAATTCCTAAAATAGCGGCATGAAAAACTTACAGATCAGAAGGTGAGTGAGACTTCTTTTGGTTATACCAGGCCTCCAGAAAATGAGATTCCAATACCTGTTCCCTTTTATAGTTTTTATTCTTTGAGAATTTTATAAGTGAATATTGTATATGCAGTATCTCCACTCTCCCAGTCCCTCTCCAGCTCCTCCCATTCCCCAACTCCCTCTCAATTTCTCCAAATGTTTGGAGTTCAAAGGCCAGTTATATGTGCATGTGATCCAAACACAGCTATAAAAGTCACCCTAATGGCTAAAGCAATGGCTCAGTCACCTATGGGCTTATCCATAAAGCATGAGGACCTGAGTTTGATCCCCAGCAGTCGTATGAAAAAGCTTGGCATGATTGGCACATGCTTGTAACCTCAGCAGTGTGGAGGCAGAGACAGGAAGAGCCTGGGGCCTCCTGACCAGTCAGTCTAGCCAAACCAGGGGCCTTCAGGATTAGGAAGAAGCTCTACCTAATATAGCATAGAGAAGAGTGTTTGAGGAAGATACCCGATGATAACCTCTGTCTTCCACACGCACCTCATATATGCACATTCACAGGACCATACATACAAAAATCAAAATTATAAAAAATGTACAATGAGCAAAACAAGTTTAAATAGACAGGATTCGTTTTTATCCTTTGCTCTTGTCCCAGTATCCACATGGACTCCATCATCATTGCCTGCTGGCCTGTCCTACTCCCGCTCCACACCAAAGCCATTCTCCTTTCCGCCCTGTCTTCGCCATTTACTCCCTCCTCACATCTCTCTTCTTTTAATTTTTCATTTCTCCCTTACAGTTTCCCTTCTCCCTTTAGCACTTCTTTCCATCTGTGTCTCTCTATCCCTTGGAAAGTAGACAGTAGAACTATTTGTGTAGATTCTAGTAACTGATTTAAAATCTATTTTCTTGAAGAAAAATATAAAATTTCCCCTACGAGCTTCATTGCATCATTTTGGAAAGGGTCCTTGCCAATGTACTCACCCACATTTTGCCTTGGCTTTCTCATCTGTAGATAAGAGTTACGTTTACCTTATAAAGTGATTGCAAATATTGCATGAGAGTTTGTATCAGGCATAGAACACAGTGGTTGATACAGTGCATGCATGTTGATGGCGCCCTATTATTATTACTGTGATTGTTATGTTCAAAAATCCCACGTTTTTTAAATATATGTGTTTCCCTCTAAGATGCATCTATCTGGAAATTTTAATTTCAGAAGTCTATTTTGATAGCTTGCTATAGAATCAAGTGTATAGATAGTCATAAGCATTTGATTACTTTTCAGAGAAGTACAGTTTGATATATTTCTGTGTTAAGGTGAGATTATCTGAAATTAAGACTAAATCTAGAATATAATAGTTTCATTATATGTTATGTGAAAAGGAAAATACTTTCAGTTAACTTTTTTGCCAATACTTCTCCTGCATAAAATTTCTTTTATTTCAAATAAAGCAATTATGCTTTGTAAATATTATTTTCAGAAAAACACATTCTTAAATAAGGATAAACTGCCATAAGTCAAATATGTTGAAATTAGTTATGTTTATGGTAACTAAATTCCCAAATAACCTAAATGTCTCTTCTAATGTTTAGGGTACACTCTGTAATAATTACATAAAAGATTAAAATTCAAACCATGCAATCTACTAGGGGAGAAAAACAATCATGATCCAACCCAGCTGTAAATAAGCACAATAATGACCAACACAGCAAACTATCATTATGAGTGCAGTAGAGACACTTTTATCTTGGGGGTAATCAACAGCTGTCTAACTGGATTTAAGTCCTACTCAGTGGGAGGGAACTTATGCATAGTACTGTAAACATGCTCAAATGCTCATGGCCGGAGAGGTCATAAATCTTAGAGGAAAACCCTAATCTGTCACATCCATAGACAAATTCAATTTCTTACTTTATGCTAAATATGTATCCTTGTATTTGTAGATAAGTATACCTCTCACCACTCATCAAAGAAGCTACTTTTTGCAATATATGGAGACTATTACAGAGTTCCACAAATGGTCAAACACAGAGAAACAATGTCTGTGAGACAACCAACACTAAGTGACACATCTACATTGCAACCTCTACACCTCAGGCTCAGGGAACATCTTGAAACAGAGGGCAGAGAGACTATTAAAGCATGTCTCAACTCTCACCAGAAAAACTTCCACATGCAAGAGATGGTGATAAACCCAGAAAGCCACAACTGGGCAAAATGTGGAGACTAAGAGACTGCAGAGTCCCTGTCCCTGGATTTGACTCCTATATGAAACCTCTGTCACTCAGGGCTCAGGGTTCATTGAAGAAGAGGAGGTGGAAAGATTGTAAGAGCCAGGGGCAGTGGATGACCACAAGGAAACAGTTTTCCAGGCGGCGGTGAACTTGTTCATATCAACTTAAAGCAATGAAAACAGCATGTACAAGAGCCATATAAACTCAAACCAAACAAAAACACAGCATACAACTGGGGAAATGGGTGAGAAGTCCCAACTTTAGCTGAGGAATTATTGGCAGCTGATCACTGGGTGAGGGAGAGTTGGTCTTCCTTAAGTGAGTGATGTTAGACAGGTTGACTAGGCTCCAGGGGATGAACTCACACAGAGGGACATTTGAGAACATGAATTTGACTGAACAGGCCTTAACATATATGTTAGAATGCCCTAAGTCTGGTGGGAGGGCTATGTGGAGGTACAGATAGGGGAGAGGGTCTAAATACGATCAAGATGTATGAAATGCACAAAAATTCAATAAATAAAAAATTTAAAAATTTAAACCACTGTGCACTGAGAACATGAGCCAGACAGCAATCAGAATGTTTCATACAAGATGTGCAAAAGGGCCTTAGGGAGACTCACAACCACCACCCACACAGCAAGAAGCCTTTCCTGGATGTGGGTGATTTTATTACTTTGTCCTGCATTTTTTAAAATTGTTAAGTAAGCTTTTGACTGAGTAAGTTAATACTTTTCTTGGTTTTGCTGTGGGAGAGTGTACTTTTTATGTATGAGTACTTTTCCTGCATTTATATAACTGCAGCTGTAACTATAAACTAGCAGAGGACAAAAGGGCTATGTAACTCCTGGAACTGGAGTTACCTACAGTTGTCAGCTGACTGAACCCAGGTCTTCTGGAAGACCAGCCAGTGCTCTGAACTGCTGAGTCATCTCTCTGGCATAAGTATATTATTATCTTTATGAGAGAAATGAGGAAAACAGCAGATGAAGAAGGGTTGAGTAAGTTATGTTATTTCTGTAAGAAGAAATAAAACATAGTAATCTAAATTGTGTTTTGAATCAGCATAAATTTTGAAAATAGTAAGTTGTACTGGAAAAGTGTATATGTGTATATATGTTGCTTATAGACACATATGTGTACACATCTTAAGTATTTTTGCATAGTTTTCATCAGGAAGAAATTATAGGTAAATAAAAATGCTTACATTTGTAATTCCAAATTTTATTAAAATTTATACATCTAATGATATTTTTCATCTGTTGAAATTCTATGACCCAGAGCTTCTCCCTCATATCTTAAAAATAAACCTGACCATGTCTACAAAGAGTTGCCTGTCATACTCACCTGTCGAGGTTTCCTGAAGCCTCAGAGATCGTCTTATCTGCTGCTGTGTGCTTCCTTTTGACCCCAGTTCGACCATTCCAAGAAGCACAGTTGTTCCAAGAGGGGAAAATATAATGTTGTTCTTATGAGATAAACTGACAGCTTGATAAAGATCCACTGCAAATTCAGCATTCTTTTGAGCCCAGGTTCTTGTAGCATGACTTCCAGAAAAAGTCAACAGGAAACTCCAGAACAAAATCTTATCCATTTTGATTTCTATGCATTAATTCAAAATGCATTAGCTTTTGCAATAGACTTTATAAATAGACTTAATAGAAGACTTCCCTCCTGTTAGAATATTCTGCACATATACATACGTGTATACATACAAAATATTCCTATGCATTACTACCACAAGAGACTCTATGCCATGACAATTTACTGAATAAGCATCATCTAAGAGAAAAGTCCACGTGCTACTGGTATTTCTTATGTTCCTTCAAAAGCTAGCATAAGAATCAAAAAATTCCAGTTTCTGAAATGTCAATGAAGAAACAAAGCCTTTAGAACTCTGTCAGTGACAGTACTATCTCTAAATAGCTTTTGGATTCTCTCACAGTCTTTCTCTATGGTTTGAAGTTGCATACCTGTAACTCTGGTTTAAAGGGAACATGTGTACCAGTTACTCTCAAAACGCTCAAGGAACAAGAGCAGCAGAGGACCAAAAATAAACACACTCCAGTGTGGTTTGGGATCTATAACACTGGGGAGCCAGTGCACTCTAAATTAACTGAGTAGCCTGTCTAACTTTACAACAGTTTTTCTTGTGCTCTATGGAACTTCCCAAGAATGAAATACTCCAAAGCCCATTTCATAGTTTTCCAAAGGAAGGAAAAAGAAATGAAGAAAAGTTGAAAAGACAGTAAATGACAGTAAAAAATAAATGGTACAATAGAAACAGAGGAAGAAATAAATCTAAAAACAGAATAAGCAAACCACTTGACAAAACAATTAGGGAACATGAGAATAGCAGCAACTGAAAAAATGTAATGGTTCACAGACTGTCCCAGTCATAAAGTGTCTCCAATCCAACCACAGGAAGGCCAACCATCGGATCACACCTTCAGTGCAATTACTTTTTCAATACTACTACTTCATGTGATACATTACTAATTTTGAGACTTCATACAGTTTAGCAATGCTAATTGTACTTCATAAATTATGCATTAGTACGTTGGTAGGAAGTAACCCTTCAGTGGTAGCAAAGATGAAAGCCTGCAGATCAGTGTTGTTAGCCTTGAAGAACTGGAACACTACATTCCTGGAGCGTTTTCAAGACCATTAGGAGACCAGTGTGATCAGCAATAGGATAAGAGTCACTAAGAGGCAGTATAGGGATAAAGATGATTAAATCGCCTGATAATAATCAAATCATCTTTAAGCTAAGCTGTGGGGTAATTTTCCATATTTCAGAACTTTTAATATATGAAGTAAAATTCTGTTGATATAAGTATAGATTGTGCAATGGGCAAAATGACTTCAAAGTGTAATCCAAAGTGACTAGTAGGATATAATGTGCTGGTAAGGCATAAATACAAATGCAAATTATCAAGCTGATGTTTCATTAAGGATTAAATAGGAACATTAGGTTGGAGGAGCACAGAAGTATAAAGCAATTCATGAGAGAAGTTTTACATGCAAAATGAATGTGTGCGTGTTATGCTCTGGTATTTTCAATTTCTCAGATTATTTCTGATCAAGATATCTGTTTGCTGTTATGTTAAGTCATCAAAATGTTATCAATACTTTTCACACAAGTGTAGTTCATTAGGTATCTCTTTATGCTTAAGACTAGTATAAAAAATATTATTAGGAAAGGCATAGTTTTATTTTCTAACAGCATCCTGGGATTAGAGTTATGCTCTTATGAATACTTTTCGTGATTAAAATTTACATTTTTGAAAATACATTTCTCCCATAAATTTTCTAGCTATTTAATTATAACATCAGACAAATAATCAGTTTTAAAATTCACTTACTTAATATGGTCTTGGATAGTTTCTCTTCAAAAATCACAAAGTTCCAAAATAAACATGAGAATTTACAATGAAATCTTTTAAGAAGAAAAAGGATAATGTTTTGATTTTTCAAATAACCAAATGATTCCCACACAAATGTGAATGCAACTGCTATTCCTACACTTTATTAGATACTTGCAATCCATGTTACTGAATACATATTCATTCAAAAGCTATTTTTAAGGTACTTACCCAGAATCAACTTCTGATTATCTACTGGAGTGTTATAACTAAAATGGCTTACTGGAAAACACACATATATGGAGCACCTTATCAGTCAAGGTCAATTCTATTAATCTTGAATGTTGCTTAATTCCTCTATAACCAGAGCAGGTGTGCCCTACATTAGTATGTAAGGGCTAACAAGTCAGTGATCGATGATGAAATGCACAGGAGTTAGGGAACAAGGCAACAAGACTTTAATCCTCACTAAGTAGGTATCATCATCTCATCTGTCATTTCCCTTTCCATAGAAGTAAGGGAATTTGGAAAAATGTGCCAGTCTTTTAAAATGTGCTAGTCTATCGTGGGATTCCAACATCAAATTACAAATGTAACCCATCACCCACGGTAACTGTTTCAAAGTGCTCCAGAGTAAAAGAACAAAGCCAAATCAAGTCCAGAGACTGCTGCATTTACAGTTTGCAACAGTTCATACAGATTATACCGTGGTCAGAGGCACTTCCTGTGGATATGAGGCCTGTTCTAAAAAGGGGGTTGAAAAATATATTCTTTATGTTCAAGAAGAAAACAAGATTGAGATTGACTTTCCAAATTTCATCAAGGTGATACTACTAACCACAGGTAACTTGATAATGAACATTGATGTGACTTCTGTATGCTTTTAAAATTCTACATGATTTTCTCTACAAACCATCCATTAATAAAATATGGATGCATAACTGAATGGGTTTTACCTCATTTTGAAGTTCAACTCAGATCCCTCACCCACAGTCAGGTACTGAGCAGATGTATTATTCATTATGGCCTCTGAGAAATGCAAAGTTCAATATGGTTTCAGTGAAGTAGATATATCATTACTGATCACTGAATTATTTCTGATAAAATGTGAAAAAATAGAATGTTCATAGGAATCTTAAATATCTTTTAATTAGAATGATTTATTATTTATTTGAGAGTTTCATACAATATATTTTCATAGTATCCCCCCTCCTCCAGCTCCTCCCATGTCCACCCCACATCTCTACCTACCCACCCAACCTCATGTTCCCTTTTATATTTCTCCTCTCCTTAAGTCTGATTTGTTTTGCCCAAGTACTGCTGAGTGTGGAACCTGCCCTGTAGTGTGGCCAACCTACCAGGAGTCACACCATTAAAGAAAACTGACTCTTCCTAGCCTAATATCAAATGTCACTATCACCTTAGCTAGGGGTGGGACTTGGTGCCCACCTCCCACTTCCATGCTGGAACTTTGTCTGACTTGAGCTTGAGCTGGTCTTGTGCATGCTGTCACACTCGTGTGTTCATACAGGCAACCTCCCTGCTGTCTGGAAAACACTGTTTCCTCCTGCAATCATTCCTCCCCCTATTTCTTGAGATCCATGAACTCTAGATGGAAGAGTTGCATTGTAGTTTTGCCGGTTAGGTTTGGAAATTCCAGGGTTACTTATTCTCTGCATTTTGACAAGATGTGGAAATTTGTAATAGCCTCTATGTGCTGCAAAAAGAAGCTTATTTGATGAAGGGTATGAGCTACATTTATCTGTGGGTATAAAGATAAGTATTCAGAATAACTATATTGATTTTTTTCAAAATATCAATAGGAGAGGGGAGGGGAGAGGAGAGGAGAGGAGAGGAGAGGAGAGGAGAGGAACCTCTCCAGCTATAGTAGTTAACTGTTTACAGTACCAGGTATGAACTCCCTCCCACTGAGGGCCTTAAATCCAACTAATTTAACCCTGAGAGGAAAGTGCCACTATTGCACCAGTGAGAATATCTTGCTGGGCTTCTCACTGTTGCGGTTCATGGATTGGAAACCTAGGTAGAACTAGTGATTGTTTTCCTCCCTTGGCAGCTTGTCTATTACCTTCTGATGCTATGAGAAGCTGTCCTCAGGGAGGAGGCATCCAGGTCAGCTTCAGTTCCATTCCTCCAAGTCCTGTGTCTGAAGTATGTGGTGTCTTCAGCAATAGGGTCTTAGCTTCGAGTTCTGGGTGGCAACCAAGGGCAATGGCAATAGCCTATATTGTTTTTGAGAGTCTGTTTGACTACCCTGACCAAGATTTCAGATCTCAAAGGGAGATTTTCCATGCTTGGCACTGGGGTTTATGTTAGATAGTCTGTGGCTTCACCCCATGTGACACAACTCCACTTAAACTCTGTAGAGGCATCTCCAAACGTTTAAATCTTGGGGTTTCTTCCAACATTACATTCCCTTTTTTAGATTTAACACTGCTAGAAATAACTTTCCAAACAGAGCTATGCAAACCAAGAACACTATCTTCCAACCTGTTCTACACATAAATATAGATCTGAATGTCTAAGACCATCAGTCAATCAATGCTTTTCCACCCATGAAGTGACACCAGCAGTAATTCATCACTATTACCTTTAGCTACCAAATCATTATGTGTGCACATTACTCAGATTATAATGTGATTTCTCCAAGAGTCAGTCATCACTTTTCCTTCCTTACAGTGTCATAGACAGCCACTCTATCTTATTAAGACCATTTAAGGGAGTTGTTCTGTAGGGAACTTAGATTAGAGCAGTTCAAACAAGATATGAATTTTCCTATCTATTATGGAGTAAAAACAATAACTATGAATTCTTGCTTCCTGTTTTAAGCTTTTTTAATAGCTAAAAAATATCATAATTATACATAAAATATTATTGCACACTATTTAAATATTCTCACAATTCTGTTCTTTCCCTATTCTTTTGCACTGACAGAATCAAAGAAAAGCATGTTTATAATGAGGCCCAAATTCCTCACTGTAACTTTCAGCACCATCAACAGTGAGGTGGTACAGTTATAATCTCATCCTTTTTTTAGTATTTCATAGTTTTTTGGAGTAAAAATGTAATTAAATCCAAACTTTAAACACATAAAGGAAAATTCATTCATCAGTAAAGAATCTAAAAGTTAAATTTTCTACTTCAGCATGGATGAATTTCAGACAGTTTTTTCTCTCAGTTTGCTCCGTATAGTTTGGATGACAAGAAGAAAATAATTCTAAACAGAAATGTTGTTATATCTAGTATAAATGTAGGTATTAAAAACAACTATTGAAAATCATGACACATCTTATTTTAATGTGACAAGTTCCTTTCACTTCAGAAAATTGGCCCTTAAATAATTGCATTTGAATGCTAATTTCAGAAACAGTTTATAATTCTCCTGTTCTATTAGCTTTTGACAGATAAAACCCTGTTACCTGTCTCACACAATTAGATGCTATAAAGTATGAACAAATAGGAAGACATAATAATGAAATGTCTTTCTTTTGCCTTTTTCTATATATTTATGAAATTATTAGAATAGTAACATTAAAAGAAACTTTCAGAGTTTTGAAGCTTCTATTGAATTCATTAAATATATTCTGAGACAGCTCCTCTAGATTGTTTTTACAGATAACATGAAGTTCATAAGGGAAGGAGTTAGAGTTCCATACAGCATAGAGTGCTGTATGCCTAGGCTATAAAGAGAAGGTACATCTATAGTCAAAAAGAAGCCATCTCCAGAAACTAAAAGTAAAATGTCTATCAAAAGAATTTCTAATTATACCTGTAAAAAATAATATCATTCAACCTTGACCTAATAAGTCATTGTACTTTCTGTAGCTCCATTTGACAATGCTGAAATCAGGATCAGTGTCTTCTATTGATATGTGAACACAGTCTCTTATGTCTGCCTTCCATAACTGGATGATGGCTGAATGGATAGATGGATGCATGTACTCAGGGTGGGTGGGCGCATCCATGGATGGAGTAAAGAGCCATTGCAAAGGCTTCAGTATCTTCATTACATCTCTTTAACATATTAATAGTCCTTTAAATTTCTGAGAATGTGCCTCTTTTGCTTCACCAAGTTATCGTTAGCCTATGACTCATAAATCATTGCTCTCAGTTTGAAATGATGGATTATCAAACAGCCCATCCAGTCTCAGATTTCTCTGCAATATCCTTGTGAGAGAGTTGGTTTACGTTTGACCATCTAAAAGCATCTTTCATCCCAAGGCAAGATTTTGTATTTGAAACAATAATTTACATTGAAATATTTTCATAGTTACACAAATTTGCTCATATACTACTATACCACCAAAACCTTTTCTATGTCCCCTCCTCTTTCAGTTACCATTCAGCACTTTATGTACTCCATACACACACACACACACACACACACACACACACATATACACAATAGGCATAGGTACATGCATACATACACAGATGTGCATGTGTATCATATGTACATATATAATAATATTTTCTGAATAATTTGAGGAAAAATTGAAGTTTTCTATTAAACATAGAGTCTAATGCATATTATATATGTATATACACATATATATATTTCCCTAAACAAGAACACTCTCTAGATAAGTACCTCACAAAATACAGACACACACGCGCACACACACACACACACACACACACACACACACGTGCGTGCACGTTTCTCCTGTATATCTCCATTATATTTGCCATTCAATGAAAAAGAAAAGCAATGTACGTAGACATTACAATGCCTGACTCAGTATGCACATAAACCTAGATAGGATAGAAATCTGCCTTCAAAAATCCTTTATACTTTTACCTATTCTCAAACCAAAATATTTTCCCTAACGCTGGTGGAAATTTTATTATTAAAACACTTGCTATTAAAAATGTCATGTGAAGTGAAGAAAATGATCAAGGGCCAACACCGTGATCTCGGGAGTAAAGCAGACCTGTGTTCCAATCCCAGCTCTGAACTGCCATAATTACCTGTGTTCCAATCCCAGCTCTGAACTGCCATAATTAAATGATCTCACAATACAGAAAAGTGTCATTTAATCATTAAAGTAAATTTTAGTTGATTGCGTATGAGTTTTAAATGTACTGAAGATTTTGGTTACCAATCCAAACTAGTCAAAATATATTAGTTATTTACTTTAGTCATATGAATTATTGCAAAATATTTAAGGTACAAATATTTTAAAAGATCTTTATAGATATATACAAACTAACTGAACCTGTGAAAATAAATGTTAATTCTTTCTGAAGCACACAATAACATATAGTGTGACTAACTAGACATGGTGGCACATGCCTTTAATCTCAGCATTTGGGGGGCAGAGACATGCAGATCTCTGTGAAATGAAGGCCAGCTTGGTTTACATGAGTTCCAGACTTGCTGGTGAGACCTTGTGTGACCCGGAAGATGTTCCTCTGACCCTGTGATGACAAGCCATGGACCTGCCTCCTTCCCATGCTCTGAAAGAAGCCACTCCCCTTCCCTCTTCCAGCCAATTGGTTGACCATAGCTGTTTGCAGGGGAGGAGCTAAGGGTATAAAAGCTGGGAAAACCAGGAGGCTGGTCCCTCGCCATTTTTGTAAGGCTGTCAGGAACCACAGGATTTATGTCTGGGTGTGGACTTTCAGCATCAGCTATGAATAGGGGGGATGCCCACTTGTCTGTAAGTAAACCTGCACCCCAAGCTCAGTTAGCAAGTCCAATAAACTCGTTAAAAATTCTTTAAACCGTGTTTTGGAGAATTATTTTTCCTCAGGCTGTCTCAAGGATCTTGGGAGGAGGGAATTGGATACTACGTGCACCTCCCAGCAGTGAATTTGACTTACACCTTGTCTCAAAAAGAACAAAAACAAACAAACCAAAACAATATTGATTGACTGGAGGATGATGTGAGTTACAAAGGCAACCAGTAAGTTTCAGAACCAAATATTTCCTACTTGGCTCTTCTTGGAGAGTGAGACCTTTACATAGAACCAGGCACTTTGTTTCTGGTTGGAAGCCGTTACTTGTTTGATTATGGTGTGTATGGTTGTTTGCATGAGAACATCCCCCATAGGCTCCAAGTATTTGAACATTTTGTCCCAGGTGCTGTTTTGGGAGGTTTTAGAAGGTGCAGCCTTTTTGGAGAAATCGTGTTACTGGGGGTGGGCTTGGAGAGTTCTTAAGCCTTGCTGTGTTTCCTATCTGTTTCCTGTGCCTGCTTGAGGATGTGATAGCTGGGCTTTCGGCTCCTGCCACATTAAACTCTTACCCCTTTGGAACTGTAAGCCAAGTAAACTCTTCCTTCTATAAGTTCCTTTGGCCATGGTGTCTTCTCAGAACAGAAAAGTAACTAATAGAGTATATCACTCAATTTCCAAGTACAGAAGCAGATCATGCCCACTAATTCCCCACTAAGTATATGAAAGATAGACATAAATCTATGGACTATGAGGAAATGATGCTTATCCAGAACAGATCAGTGCATAGGACACATGTATTGAAATGTCAATCCTACTCTATTGCATAAGGTTTGCAATGATCACAATAGCCAAAAATTCATGTAAATATTTAATGATATGTATATGCTAACAACCCTGATTTGATTATTAAGCATTCTATATATGTATCAAATTGTTACACTCCACACCGTAAATTTGTACAATTCAAATTAAATACATTTAAAAAGAATAAATGTCACCCTTGACCATATCTAATTGTCAATATCAGAATTCGGGGTGGGGGAAGAAGGTATAAAGAAGTGGGAACATTAAAAGATTTTAAATTGTTTAGGTGATTTTCAATATTTTCATATATTTTAGCAAAGATTTTTAAATGAAAGTAATTCCAAATATTTGCCTATAGAAGCAATTAGAGGGGCAACTAAGTAGAATGCTCTGTTCTAAAAGTCCTTTTCTATATGCAAACACTTGAGGATAGATAACACCAACTGCCGTTCCCTCTTTTACAGCCCACTCAGTCGTTCATTTATTTCTTCTTATCATGACACAGGGAAAGTTAAGATGCTGAGCGAAAACAGCACAGGCACGTCATATTGTGGAGGATGAAACTTCCTGCAGTTCAAGTATGAAGTATAAGAGAAAGGCGGAATTCTGGATTCTTCCGCAGTTTATGTACGTACTTTATGTCACAATGAAGTATTTATTTTTCTTTCTATCATAATTGCTTCTTATTTCTTATCTTCACTTCACTGCTTGTTTTCTGATGCAATTGCTTGGCTTGTCTTTCACAATCCAGAATTTCTTTGGGGAACAGGTTTTTCTCATCAAACACAGCTTTCAAAGCTACAAAATGATGAAGAAAATTACATGAAAATTACATTTGGTAAAAGACCCAGTTAAATGAAATAGCTGGAAAAATCTCTCAAGTTTCCTTTGTCTAAAAATCTATATGTTTCTAAGCCCAAGAGTGTATTTGGGAGATTTTTTTCTAAGTTTCAACAGTTCATTTTATTTTGATTTAAACTTAAGGGTTTTTATTTTTTTTAAACAAAACATGTCTTCTGATGCATATGTACAATTACAGATATTGGCCATTAAAGCAAGAGGACTAAAGCTGGTATATTCTGGTTTTGTTTTTTTAATTTACTTAATAGCTACCAAGGACTTGTGAAAAGCCAGGAATAAATTATTCTGTATTGAAATAAAACAATTAAAATAATCAAAACACAGTTTGACTGTCTGAATGACTAAACACATACATCTGCAATTACACGTTTAGAAAAGCATTTTGATTTGCAGGGATCTGAGAATTTAGGAAAAGGAAAAAAGAAAAAGGCAAATTATCCCAAGAATAATGATGCTGCATACCAGCAGGAAGGGGGAGGAAATCATGCCACATATTCAAGAAAATAATCTTGGCCTTCTGTGTAAATTTATCATTCAGTGAATGCTTACTGAAAAAATAATATGAGGCACAAATATGGCTAAGTCCCAGGCTTTTGTTTTAATTGATAGAAAGTTGACAGTACATCTGTGTAACTAAAATAACATAAATGATAAAATACAGAGCCATTGGACTCTAAGTGACATAAATCATGCATAAACAAAGAACTTTTAGCAATGTGTAAAGAGTAGGGGTAAAGTTTTAGGTACTATTCCATGTGGTGTTGAAATCCAGATAGAATTTTAGTTAATAATTTCAAACATGGAGATGACTAAAGATTGGCAATATGGAACAGAAATGTCAACTAAGAAAATAAAGTGTGAGCCAGTATAGAGAAACAGGAGTGACTATCCAAGTTGTAGAATAACCCTGAACAGTAGAATAGAAACATAAAGAAAAAGAAATGTGGATTGAAGCAGGAGGTAGGCTGAACAGAGCTTTAAATGCCAAGTCAGAGAAAACCAAAAAGAAAAGAATGTTACACAACTGTTTTTAATACAGTGGTATCGTGGGCTGGGAGGAGGGTTCAGTGGATAAAGCTCTTGTCCCATGAACTAGAGGAAAAAATCTACTAAACCCACATAGAGTTGAGCACAGTAATGGATGTCTGTAATCCTGGGATTCCTACTTGGGGGTGGGGTGGAAATGGGAAAATCCTCAGAAGCTCACAGGCAGCTAACCTGGAATATTTAGTGACAGAAAAGAGGCAGGGCAAAAAAAGAGTACTAACACCCAAACTATCCTCTGACCTCCAGGGGTGTGCCATGCATGCACCTATACTCATACACACACACACACACACACACACACACACACACACACACACACAAATAAAATATAGTAAATAAGATTTTAAAAGCACAAAAAACTGTAAAAACTTTCTCTACTTCTAGTACAAACATGACTATAAAAATCAATATACTTCCTTTTCTGTCCTGAGACTTGCACGCAAACTAGGAAAATGAGGGAAAATTACTCGGCAAACAAATGCAACTTTCAGAAAACTCAAAGATAAAGATACAGTCTGCAGCCTACACAATATGAACACTGCAGCGGAACAGCTGAGACCATGCGAAAATTACACAAAATGACTTGGTGGAGAATGAGAGGAGGCAGCAGGAGCATCTCAGAGTGCAGAACGCAGACGTGCTCACAGAGGCTCACCCTGGAGTACAAACACTCTGTCCTTTGTGTGCACCTGCCCTGCAGATGCTGGAAAATCTCAACAAGTTTGGAAGCACAAGGCTTCCTGATCTGGTTCTGTTCAGAGAAAGAGAGAAGACAGGGCTACTTAATGCAGGCATCATTTTGTCATTTACCTGTGTGCCTTATAAAATGCAAATATCCTCTTAACCGTCATTCCAGCCTATCATCCAAGGACCTGGTATTATTATATAAATAAATTTTAAAAAATCAAATTGGGGGCAGGAAGAATCCATATGTAGATCACTACCAGAAAACCGTCAGTATTCTAAATAAATATTAGCTTTAACAAAATTAAGTTTGAAAACTTAAAGAGTTGCATCTATGGAGACAATAGAGCAGAAGTGAAAGAATTCAGGAAGAGCTGCAGAGGAAGTGAAGTCATTACATGTGAGCTGTAACAGACCACAGGGAGAACAGGTGTGTAACCTAGTGGGAAGCAGAGCACAGAAAGGAGAACTATAACTTCATAAATTACAAGCTTCAAAAACAAAACTTTTTAAGAGCGAATCTGAGAATCAAAGAATGTTCATGCACTCAAAAAAAATGCAACATAAACTTAGTTGAATTGACCCCTTAAGAAAAGAAAACCAGAGCTGGGTAGGATGGTGCAGGCTTCAATCCCAGCACTCGGGGGGCAGAGGCAGGTATATCTCCATGAGATCGAGTCCAGCCTGGTTTACATAGCAAGTTTCAGGCAATCTGGGGCTATAGAGAGACCTTGACTCAGAAATTTTTTAAAAAGATAAGAATAGAATACAACATAAAAGAAAACCAAAGTATATAGGCCATCAAGTAGTAAAAGTCTCCTCAATTACAGTACAATCTAATTCATATAGCAAAACAGAATAGGATGAATACTGTTAGGAATAATAGAGTCAGGATTCTCAAAACCAGAGCACAGTCTAGTAATTATACAGTCTACTTATTATACTTTAACAATAGAGAATCATTTGACAGCCAGAAAAAGTGGTCGAGATATCTTCAAAGAAACAATATCAGAAGATGGTAAAACAGCACTAAAAGATGATCAGGCAAAGAATGTGTGAGCTAAGAATGTTATATGTACCCACACTCGTCACATGTCTGACAAGGTATGTATGATCCAACTAAAACTTGGGAAGAAAAAAGATAAAGAAGCCTTGCTCCTGATAAATTAGATATAAAGACTATCACTTAAGACTGAGAATTAATGGCAGTGTAGGCAAATATCATAAAAGTGAACACAAAGAAGAATCATGCTACTGAGTAAAGTGTGGTAGAAGACAGGGACTAGGAGGACACGTGCTGGTTCTGTCGTTCTACAACAGAAATTGGATGGTCACTACCCTGCAGAAAGAAGAACCAGAGAAATGATATGTAACAAAGATTATAAGGTGATCCAACCAACAAAGATATGCACCCTCCCCACATAGAGACAAAGGGAAATTAAGCAATGCATTGGAAAGTTAAAAAATACATAAGCATTATAAATGGCATACAAAGGTCTCAAAAATACAAACTCAAGTCATCTAACATATCTAATTTTAATACGTTTGATTTTTCTGTTTTAAGCTGGCTCAAAGTAAAACACAATACCTATCAAAATTAAATCATTGACGATTTTTAATAAAAGGATAATAGCAGTGTATCCCGAAACAGAAGAAGTGTGGCAAATGAAAGTCAAAAGAAAACAAGGGCCCAGTTCTAAAATCACACAGAAACCCTAAAAGAGTTCACAGAAATTCCTAATAACAGTTGTCAGAAATCCATGGGAGTAGAAATTGCATAATTTTTCACAATAGAAGGGAGGGAAACCTCACACTAAATATTTCATATATGTTAATATCAGGTGTGTGAATATGTTTTGCTTTCTAGCAAAAAGACAAAAATAAGTGAAACTGGAACTAGCTTTAAGCAGAGCAACAGATGACATAGACTTTCCATTTACCTGATGCCATATGCTCCCTCTTCACCCTGGCAGTTGACCCAGCTTCCCACACCTACAGATGAGCTTGTCATAATCACCAGGACAGCTGACTCCTCAGAGCTCCCTGAGGTAAGCTATGGAAGTCAGAACACTATGTAGAAAAGAAGCTCCCGCTGTTTACTGAGATGTTCAGCTCATCTACATGCAGTGTCAACAGGACTTGCTGTTTTTCAAAATCATTAATCCAGTAACCAACTGTTTTGCCCTTGTGAGAGTTTGAGAGAGACATCTGTGCTTGAATAATTCTTGTTTTAAGTTAAAAAGCAGACAATCAAAAGTTCATAGACTGGGATGGCAATCGATCCCTTATTCCTGCACTCAAACTACAATGTGAAGAAGTCTCTTTAAAAAATAATAGCATAAATTTACAAATAATAAATTATTCACAAAGTATCTAGTTAACTAGAATGAGAAAATGAATGTCAGTCAACTAATACAGCTTAACAGATTTGGGTCCTTTTCTCCTGAGATCTTTAGGAAAGTTACCTGAAATGCAAATCTGGAAATTATTCCTGGTCCTAGAACATTTTCAAACTCCTAACACTCAAATGTGACTTTGTAAAGATATCATAAATTTAACTTTCATTGGATTCATTTGTAAATCCTCTTTGTGTGGCAAAACAGTGTCAGTGGCCTAACCCAAATGGGTATTGCTGATCAATTCCTCTCAGCGTCCACGGTAACATCTTCTACGTTAATGGCATGTTTTCATACAATGATGGGCATGAGACTGAAATGGATAGAAATAAATGTTAAAAGCCATCGATCATTTATTGAACTTGCTTAAGATTCTTAAAGAGCATTTTTAGCTTTGTTGTGTTTATTTTCTGTATGTATTAAATTCACTAGGCTAAAGTCACCCATTGTTCCATCAAATATTATTTTCCATAGGTGACTTTGCATGTGCAATTAATAGTCCCTCACTTTTCTAGATATCCTGGGTGAATCAGACTTAGCCAGCTGGAAGGCATTAGAAGCTTAAAAGGAAAGAAATTCTGCCACTAAACAATAGCTGGTCTATTCCCATCTATCCTCATGACCACGTCATACACATTTTTGCACTTGCTCCAGCAGCCCTTCACTGCCCATAAGCCACGTCCTAGATTTAAACAGTAATCTCAATATATTACCATACTGGTTCTATTTCCATGTTTCAACCCTGACATACATACTTGCCAAGTCTATTGTTTACCACAGAATGGTTGTAAGAGGTCATATGTTCTTATGAGAACTGACAGATGGATTTGTCAAGGCCTCTGTGGTTTGTGGTTGGAACCTGTTGAATAATCCTAGGAAAAATAATTATGTTTATTTAAATATACAGCTTATCTTAAAGCATCCTCAAGTTCCCTTATAGCACTAGCTTAGGAGTCTACAAAAGATTGTCTTCAAGTCCACACAACTTAGAATCTTAGGAAACAATTTGTTCAGAAGGGTTAGCAACAACCATTATTAATGGATTTGTTAGCCACATCAATCATTAAAGCTTCTGAAGGTTTTACTTCAGAGCTAGATAAGGAATCGAACGCCCTGGCCAAGCACCATGGCCTCTGGACCAGCCTACCCATCTCTTCTGGTATCAGTTTCCTCAAGGCCCTCCAGAAACAATTGCCATTTCTTCTGCCCCAGCACACATCAGCTTTGTTCCTGTCTCAGTGTCTTTATACTTCTGTGTCTTGTACTTAGACGACTCTCCCCCAAAGTCACTGTGGACTCCATGTCTCTGGACTCAGCTTTCATGAGTGAGACCTTGGCTGTTGCTCCTGCAGTCTAATACTGCACCATGTTGCTTCACTTTCTGCAACATTTATTAGTATCCTAACTGAGCTTAGGTTCTTCTTTGATGTATTTACTTATCGTGTTAGCTTTTCCATTTGCTATGGCAAAAACTGAGAAAAACATCTTGAAGGAAGGGATTATTTGCTGTGGCTCACAGTTTCAGAGGTTTGGGTTTGTAGTCTTTGATCCTGGGCCTATGGGGAGGCAGCACATCATGGTGGAGGGAGCATGTGGCCACAGTTGATCACCTCACAGAGGATGAGCAGGGAGGGAGGAAGGGGTCAGGGACCAAATATAACTTTCTTTATTATTTTATTCTTGTGTGTGTGTGTGTGTGTGTGTGTGTGTCCGTATGTATATTGTTCACCTGTGTACAGGTACCTTAGGAGTCCAGAAAAGGGCAATGGAGCCTCTGGAGATGGAGTTAGAGGTGGCTGTGAGTCACTTGATGTGGGTACTGGGAAACAAACTTTATCCTATAAAAGAGCAGCAAATGCTCTTAACCACTGAGCCATCGCTCCATCCGCAGATATTATTTTCAAAGACATGTTCCCCGTGTCCTTCCTCTAGGCCCATCTCCTAGAGTTCCCAGCCCCTCCACAAAATAACTTCCAACTATGAACCAAGCATTTAACATATGATCCTGTGAGGAAAACATAACATTCAAACCATAACACTTGTTTATAGCCTACGTCCTCCAAATGATAAATTCAATGAAGCAAAACCTTTTTCTGTGCAGGTATACATTTTATCCTTAGCACACAGCATTGGGCTGATTCACAGAAAGGCACTCAATCTACACACTTGTTGAACAAATGAACAAATAAAGGAGAGTTACTGACTCCTCACACTGTGGAAGCCTTGCATTGCAGAGACCCACGGGCTCAATAATCATGAAAGTGTGGTTGTTCATGGATGCATGTATTCAATCAGAACACCAGCTTTGAAAAATCGGCATCTAGGGGCTGGCAAGATGGTTTAGCAGGTAACAGTGTCTGCCACAAGCCTAATGACCTGAGTTTGACCCTCAGGACCAACAGAGTAGACGAGGAGAACTCATTACTACCTTCTTATTTTCATACATATCCTGTGGCATGCATGTGCACACACACACACACACACACACACACATACATACACACACATAATAAATAAATAAATATGAAATTAAAAGTTTTAACCAACATCTAGTGGTACCAAGAACGATTTTATGGCATTAAATTGCTTATTTTGCTTATTACTTCCTTTTATAGTTGACTTTTTGACAATATTTGTTGTAATGATAGTCAACAGGCATTTTTAAAGTGAGGAAAAGGAAGTATCCCATGGCTGTAAAGAAGTCAGAAACATTTCACTAAAATAATGATTCTGGGATTTACACAAAACAGAGCAGTTTTATCTGTTGTCTTCTGGCTTCTTTTTTCCCAACTAACTGGCAACAAACTGCCATCAGATCAACAGTAATACCAAAGCTCACAGAGATGGCCTGGCACAGGGGAGATGGAAACAATACAAACAGCACACAATGACCAGCTGTTGTAGTCTGTGAGTGTCCAACTTTCTGGAAACTTTCTCCTTAGCCTGCATTCTCTACGACATTCTAAGCCCTGTACACCATTCTTTGTTTAACTCTGACGTAAATAACATCCATAAGAATCTGAGGATCGTTTAAATGCATACTGGCTCAACAAAGATGGGGGCCGAGGTACTGCCTAAGCTGCCCACATTTTGATGTGCTGATTCGAACTCCCACTCTTAGTCCTGGATCATTATTATAAGCTTCCAGTGCTGAAGAGTGTCAAACTTGACACACTTGGGTAGATGGGTCCTCAACTGGGGAATTGCCTCCATTGGACTGGCCAGTGAACATGTCTGTGGGGCATTTTCTTGATTGTTGAGTGATGTGGGAGTGCCAAGCCCACTGTGGGTGGTGCCATCCCTTGGCAGGTGATCCTCTATTGTATAAGAAAGCAGGCTGAGGACAAACTAGGAGAACGAGCCAGTAAGCATCATCCTCCATGGTCTGTGCTCCAGGTTCCTGCTCTGAGTTCCTGCCTTGGCTTCCCTTGATGTTAGACTGTGAGCTGTAAGCCAAATAAACTCTTTCGTCCCCAATTTGGTTATGGTCCATGTTTTGTCACAGCAATTGAAAGCAAACTAGAGCATCTCCATTTCATTTCAGCCCCATCAGGTGGCAATCAGGGTCAAGAGTAGGCTGGTGGTAACGGGTGGTACTGAGTAAAATGGTGATCTCATGTGATTCTTAATGTTCATCGAGGCCATTATTTGTCTAACCTTTGAGAATATATTTTATTATTTTTATGTTTATATGTATGTGTGTGTGTGTGTGTGTGTGTGTGTGTGTTCCATAGCTTGCAAGTAGAGATCAAAGGACGACTTGTGGGAGTCAGCTCTCTTCTTCCACATGTGAGTTCCAGAGATCCATCTCAGATTGGCAAACTTGGCAGCAGGTGCCTTTGCCCACTGAGCAATCCCACCATGCCCAGAGTATCTTTTCACATACTCATTTTGCTAATACGCCCCAAATTTTGATGTGTTCCTTATTTTAGTGGTAGTTTCATGTTGTTGAACAAAGACACAGAATAATATGAATTATTTACTCCAGAAGCAGGTTTAATAAGTCTGTGTCCACATGTTCCATCTATAGTTCTAAAGCCACACAGAGAAATCTTGTGCTACAAATCTGAAACTGCCGCCTCCCAACTTCAGGAGCACTGCCAACAGGGATTCCTAAGAGATTAACCCTAAGATCCTACTTCATGCACTCAAGCCTTGGGTTCTCTCCATACTATTCAACAGCAACTTATACTCATCATGAACAAAGCAGTCTGACAATATTTACCTTTATCAGAATTTGTGCTCCTAGAAAGCAGAGGTGAAATGCCCCATTCTTCTTTGTTGAAGAAACAGTTAATCACAAAAGACCTCTCTTTATCTGACCTCATGATTCCTCACGGAGTCAGAGATGATTTCTTCATTTACACAGAAGTGCAGGCCTCCTTCTTTTCCTCTGAGTTGGTCCTCTTTAATGAGTGTCCTCCCTATACAATAGCCTGAATAAAACCATCTCTTTAATTATCTCTTATAATTTGTCTTTGACAGACCACAACAGTCATACCAAAAATCAATTTGCCTGAGATATCCTTCATACTTTCTCTACAATGGAAGTTTTAAAGATTTCACAGATTCGATGTGAATGGGTTCTGGGGAATTTATTGGTAAAATCTGACCCTGAGCTAGCTCTAAATACTCTCCAGGTTTTTTAATATGGCATATCAAAGGGGAGTTTCAAGCTGTTTGAGAACCCACTGGGAATAACTTGGAAGGTAAAGAGAGGGAGCAAAAGATGTTTCAAGTTGAAAGAGAAAGACTAAGAATAAAAAAAGATATTAAAAACCCAGTATGTAAGACCAAAAGTCAGCTTGGGGTAGGAAGTGCTTGAAAAGTGTCCCAAGTTCCAAAGCAATAGTTTAGATCATTGAAAGTAACTGGCAAAATGCCTCTCATTGTAAAATTGCCAAATAACCTTCTGCGCACTGTAATTATGGAGATTGCAGGAGTGTGGAGAGCACAGTGCAGACAGAGTTAGACCCTGTAATGATGGCATGGAAGGGGGACATGAGTAACTGCGGTTTTTAAAGAATTCTTTCATGCTAACAATTTTCAAATTCAGCAGCATCCTCCTGAAAAGGAGATGAACAATTTTAAGTGAAAATGATCCTAAAAAAAAAAAAAAAAGGATACTATTATAGTAAAGGGCTGACTTTAGAAATAAGCCCAAGAAAAGGCTCCCCAGGGAATGTGATGTGAACACCATGTGCACAGGGGAGGTTGTATCTGGAAATCCACTAGTCGGAATTCCTGAATCCATCCTCCATCACTTTGATCTGCATACCATCTTTTGCCAGGCAAGTGAACCTCTGAAAGTTAAGCTCTTGATACCACAAATCTAAAGTCGGGGCAGTTAATAATTCTTATATCATAAAGCTGTTTAGTGGAATAGTAACATAAAACATTAGTAATAAATAAAAAACAATAAATTCTTCCTAGCACTCAGGAAGTGTGCTAAGGTTTTCCCGTGGATTAGCTCATTTAATGTTCACAGCAAACTTAGGAAGATGGCATAATAGAAAGGAAGCCCATTTTCAGCTTAAAGTGTACTTAGTTAAATTTGTTCCTTGACAATTTCATTCATGTATACAATGAATTTTAATAACTTCCTACCCTCTCTTATGTCCACCTCATCTGAGTCCAACTCATCTGCTCCCTACATATTTCTTTCCCACATTCATGTCACTTTGTTTTGAACTGTGACCCACAGAGTTCAACCAGGTACATCTGTGTGATTATGGGTCTGGAGCTATCATTGGAGCCTAGTGGGCTTATCAGTGGGTACATAATAAAGATACTGATGCCTCGACTAAATGGATCTATTAGGAGTCAAAGCCTCAACAGTCTGAGGTAGGCCCCCTGGTGGAGGGTTCTCACAGGCACCGCCATGGTGTATTGATAACAGATTTCCACCTGCAGCACTGTGGGCCTTTAGTGAGGAATGGAAGCCTCTCACAGAGCCGGGTGTCAGCCTCCAGGTGGGTGGGCCTCCTCCATCATCATCTTTTTCCATCCCTGTAACAGAAACTGTTTGCTATCTGTCTTAGGCCATTCAGTTAGCAAGAACATTGATTTGAAACTAGTCTGATACTTGAAATTTCCCATGTATGCTGTTGGTTCCATGCTTTATTTCTTTTACCAATGAAAATTCTTCCTGAAGAAACATTACCACTTACAATTTCCTGGGGATAATGACTATGACTCTAAACATTCTATTTCTGTATTCTCTAGTGTGCTGAAATGTCCATATATTGTATTTTAAATCAGACGGAAAAACATCTGAACTTAAAACTAATTCTAAAATGTGCGTGTCTTAACTGTATTTGCTCATCAGTTCCAACTTTGTCTTTCCTTCCTACAACATCCAGTTACTCTGATGTTAGCTCTTCTTTCTAGGTGACCTATGGGCACTTCCATCTCAGCATATGCCCAAACTGACATTTCCTAACTTTCTTGTGTATTTCCTCTCTCGATGCTAACATTTTACCTTGATATAGTTATCTAGCCTAAAGTCTGACAGTCATACCCTCAACTGTCTCACATCGGGGCATGCCATCCTTCTCACCCTACTCATTTAAATTCTTCAAATTAGTTCCTTTCTTTCTAAGGTCCTCTTATCTTCAAAATCATAATATCCCATTTGGTGAGTGGTTCCTATGTGCTGCCCTGTGCTCTAATGAGCCCTCAGAGCTCCACAAGGTCAGTGCCATTACCCCAGTGTGTGACAGATGAGAAGACATAGAGTAAGTGATGCAATTATCCAGATAAAAGCTACGAGTCAAAGGTAAGGTGAAGAGTCACAGACAGATGGCTGACAAGTCTGTTCTACCACCCAGGACTGCCTTCCCTCTAGCCCCCTTACGCATCTACCACAGCGTCTCTTGGATGTTTTCTAAAACAAGGGACTCTAGATAGGCTGATTAGACTTAGTGGATGGACTTAAACTGGGGAATGGCTGGAGACACTGACAACACAGTGGGCATTCACAGGGATGACTGGGTATATGGGCTCCAGTAGTGGGGGGAGGGGGATGCCAGTGGGGGTGAGGACATAAAGATGATTAAGAGTTTTTGAACTGTTCTGTATGAAATACACAAAAATTTTAATAAAAAATAAAAATAAAATATGAATGTGGTCAAATCAGATTCTTGTTTCAGATATTCAACTTGATTTTGTTTCTTGGTAGGATTTGATAGGCTGTGAACAACTATGATTCTCACGGAAATGAATTTTTTTTTAAATCACAGTTAAATTACAGATAGTATGTTTAAAGTCACCAGAAGATTGTAGCAAGTAACAAAGGTAAATGTATTAACTAAAACTCCAAACATGATTTTCCTAGATGACTGGTTATTGGGAAATACGTTCTCCCTGTCATACATAGACATTTCTAAGAAACAGGTTTGTGCCAAGCCCTAGTACAACATGCAAGAATCCCAGCATTCAGGAAGCTGAAACAGCAGCATTGGAGGTTTCAGGCCATCTGGGGCTAATGTAGTGCATTTAAGACAAGCTGGGGTTACATAGTAAGACTCAGCCATGGGGGAGGGTTATGCCTACCAAGTCTTGAAAACTCTGGGTTGATACAATGGATATAGAGAAACACAACAGTTTTGGCCAATGTTCTCTTAGGCATTCTGAATGCTGGCAAGGTTGGAGAAACCAAATATTAGACCATGGAAGCAAAGAAGCATTTCCTAAGGTCTTGCAGCATTTACACAACAACATTCCTCGATCTAAAATGGCAGAAGTTTAAAACAGGCATTTCAACTCAAAAGCAGCTTGAGCCCAGATAAAGTGCAACACAGTGCTGCCTCAATTCCCAGTTCTGTTAAATTTGCTGCTCTCCATGCTCTCTGCTGAATCAAATGGCATCGCTTCAATACCTATAGATCTTTATAATTTCCATTCTGGGGCTGGCTCAGTGGTTAAGAACACTGGCTGTTCTTGCAGAAGACCTGGGTTCGAATCCCAGCACCCTCATAGCACCTAATAACCGTCCATAACTCTAGTTATCTAGTTATAACTCTAGTTATCTAGTTGTCTAGGGGATCCAATTCCTTCTTCTGACTTCTGCAGGCATTGCATGAAACAGATGCACTTGCATACAAGCAGGCAATATAGGTATACACATAAATAAAATAAAAATAATTAAAAAAAATAATAATTTCTGCTCCATTACAAAACTTTACAAGATTTACAAAGAAGCCAGAAAGTATGACCAATAGCCAAAAAGAAAAATCAGACATTACAAAAATATTTCCGATCACTCAGATTTTAGTGTGAGCAAAATGGAACTTTAAAATTATTACTATAAATATGTTCCAGGTACATGGTGGGTGCAATAGCACACTCCCATAGTCCCAGAGACATGGGAGGCTGAAGCAGGAGAATTATCTGAGACCAGAAGTTCCAGGCTAGCCTGAGCAACATAGCTAGTCTGCATTTAAACCTAATGAAGAACAGAAAAAAGAATCCAGAAAGAAAAGATGGGCAAAATGAATGAAAACATGGATAATGTCAACGAGAAATTTTAAAAAGAGAAAATCTATATAAAAGGGACTCAGTCAGCACTCAAGAAAATATGTATATATGTATGTCAAACATTCATGAAATCCCAAAATGATAATTTGAGTAGATAGTTGTAAAAACAGGCTGGAGCTGAGGAGATGATCAGTGGTGAAATCCCTTGTTGAACTAACATGAAAACATGTGTTCTATCTCTATTTAAAGTACCACATGTGGTTGGTGGGCTCGTTACTCCAGTACTGTGGGGAGCAAAGGCAGAAGGATCACTGGGCTGTCTGGCTGCCAGCCTTCCTCCAGGTTCTTTGAAAGACACCATCTCAAGGGAATAAGAGGGGTGTGATACAGCAGGTGCCCAGTGTCCTTCTGTGGCTTCCACACTTATGTACAGAAGCACACACACTGACATATACATGCATGTTCACCACACACCACAAACACACACACACACACGAATACATACAAATAGAGAAACAAACTAAATAAAGGTAGTATTAGTGTATGCAAAGGAAAGTCAATATAAAATTTTCAAAATGAATCTCTAAAGAGAAAGGTTGAGTGATAAGTCTTAGAAAATATGTGATGTGATCATTAAAGTCTGATAAGCATGAAATCTCAACCTAGGATGTTAAGAGAACAGGAATGGAAAAGAAACAATATTTTTAAAAAGTGGTATTCAATATGATTCACAATTGGAGATGTATTCATGCATTTCTAGGAACCCTACACAGTACAAAGGTAGAAAACTGTGCCTAGTGCCATCACATTAAAGTTGAAAACCACAGAAAACAGAAATGATTTTGAAAACATAAAAAGGAACACTATTAATAGTAACGCTGGGATTTAAACAGTAACTTTAGAAGCAAGAAGCAAGAGGAAGCCTGTCGTCTAGACTTCTTTAACCCAGTGAAAATACATTCTCAAAGCCAAAGTGAAATAAGTGCATTTTTCTGACCATAGAGCTGGGGGAAGTGTTGTTGAGTAAACTCCCATTAAGAACAGCGCTGTAAGCCATTCTTCAACTGCAAATTGTGGTCTCGGATGGAGCACAGCAATGCCAAGAAGGGGGGGCAGAGCCCAGGAAGCAGTATTGTACCTCCAGGGCAGCCACAAAAGAATAATGATGCCAAGACATAAAAACCAAAGTGATCACGGAGGAGATAAAATGGAGTCATTCAGAATAATTGATTAAAACACTTCAGTGGCTTCTCATTTCAGAAGAAATAAACGCAGGGTCCATCATATGGCACCGTAGGAACTCAATGATCTGGCCCTCTATCCATCTGCCTGAGTATGTTCCTCCTCCAGCCATTTGGACCTTCCTTGGACCATATGACAGACTGTGTAACTCATATCATCTTCTAATGCCCTATGTCAGCCCTTTACCAGAAACATAACATTT
>NW_008335436.1:4482654-4494290 GCF_000622305.1 Nannospalax galili | reverse complement strand
CTCTCTCTCTCTCTCTCTCTCTCTCTCTCTCTCTCTCATACACACACACCTTCTTTACTTGCCTGGTTAACTTTTATTAGCCTATTTGATATTTGACCTACCTTTTTTAGTGGGAGGGCTGCATATGTGTGTTTGCCTGTGACCTTGTGCATGTAGGTACATATATGTATGAGGGTGCATGTGGTGGTGAAGGTCAGCCTTGATTATCACTGCTCAGCAACCATTCAGCTCTTATTGTGGTTTTCTTCATATGTGTGTATGATATGTGTATGTGTTTGGATGATGATGAGGTATATGCATATGTGTGTGCCCATCCATATGGATGTGTGAGTGTGGGCACATCTGTGCCATGTAACATGTGTGGAGGTCAGAAGACATTTATAGATCCTCACCTTCCACCTTCTTTGAGAAAATCTCTGTTGTTTGCTGCTGTGTATGACAGACTAGCTAGGCCATGAGCCTCAGGATATTCTCCTGCCCTTCACCCTCCATCTCACAGGAGCACTGGGATTATGGACACTGGGATTATGGACACATGCTGCCACATCCAACTTATTATGGGTTCTGGAGATTTGAACCTCGATCCTCACACTTACAGAATGTCACCCATTGAGCCATCTCCCTCAATATACCTTGTTTTTGTGAGACTGAGTATCTCACTGGGACCTGGGGCTCTTGGACACACTAAACTGGCCAGTGAGCTTCAGGGATCTGGCTGGCCCTGCCTCCACAGCACCTGAATTGTAAACATGTTCCACTATGCCTGGCTTTTTACATGGGTGCTGGGGATTGAGCTCAGGTCTTCATCAAGCATATACTGACTGAGATATTTCTCCAGCCCCTTCTAAAAAGTCAATGTTGAGCTTAGGCTTGATCTCGTTTTTCTAATAACACACCTCTAGAATTTCAGTGCTTCCATAATTCCCAGCATTTAGCTGATTCACAGCCTTTGATACTGAATGTAATTGTTGGCTTATGTATTTGGTCAACTACATTTTTGAAGATCTTAGAGGTCTGGGCCTCTCTGTGCTCTCTCTGTGTCTCCAATATCCAGCACAGATGCAAAGACATTCAGTGTCTATCGTAGGAATACTAAGTACATAAGTTGAAGGCTAATAATCGTACATTATTTGTAGTAGAACACTCCAAAATGTTAGGCAGAGCATGTTACCACCTCACTGACATACTCTAGAGTGGACCTTGACTTCTAGCTGGGACACCAGTACTTTAAGTATAACACATTCCAAACCCCACTTGCTCCATTTTATCTCTACCTACATGTCAAACTCATTTACTGTCCTAACAGCTGAAGTTGCCTTTTGCAGCCAATTGGAATCATCTTTACTTCTGTCTCTTCTTTATCCCTGGTGTTTCCTTCCTCACATTATTTCTTTACCTTTACACCCTGATCTCCTTCCTCATACTCTAAACTCCTTCCTAGGCCCCAGTCAGACTCTCCCTGGTGCCTCTGCGGATCCTCATCTGTGGCATTATATATCACATATTCTGCTGACATTCTGTATAATCTGTGCCACAAGGTCATGAAGCTTTTAAAAGATGGAACTACTTCCATTAGAAGACAAAGCAGATTACTAGAAATACTTTTAAATTTTATTTACCTACTATCACTGTTGTGTGGGGGGGACTGTGTATGATGTATGTGTGTGTATGTATGTGTGTGATGAGTGCCACAAAACTGTCAGAGGACGACTTTCTGGAGTCAGTCCTCTCCTTCCAATCTGGGTTCTGGGGATTAAACTCAGGTCATCAGGCTTGCATGGCAAGTGTCTTTTCCAGGTGAGACATCTCATCATCCCGGAAAAATGTTTTTATGAAAGAAAAGAAGGCTGAAGAAACAAAACAAAACAAAATAATAAAATGCATCTGCTTCTAAAGCTGCAGAAATTGCTGGGCATAGGGGTAAGCACCTTTATTCCCAGCACTCAGGAGGCAGAGACAGGCAGGTCTCTATGAGATTGAAGCCAGCCTGGTCTGCATAACAAGTTCCAGGCCAGCTAGGGCTATAGAAACATCCTGTCTCAAAATAAACAAACAAAAACCATGCAGAAATTACAGAAAAAAATATAAAATGAAGAAATCCAGGGTAATATTATTTTATTTGGAAATTTCTTAGATTCTTTTGGGTATTTTATATCTTTTCACCCAGCTGTCATTCCCAGCCTCACCAACATGGGCACTCTCCTTGTCCATAATACAATTCACATATGTCTTCATCCTGCTGCAGAATGTGAACAGAGCTTTTAAAAAAGGAAATAGGTAGTGGGAGTTTTATCTTGTGTATGTGTAACATACCTATGTGTGTGTATGCACAATCATATGTGTGGGGCATATGTATATGTGAGTGCATGTGCACTAGTGTGCAGGTTCATGTGAAGCACAATGGTAATGCCAGGTGTCATCCTTGACAACTCTCTCTAGAGTCTCCCTCCAAACCCAGAACTTGCCTATGACTACTCTACCTAGCAAACATGTATTTAGTCTCTCAGCTTCCTAAATGCTGGGGTTCAGGCCATAGCCATGCCTGCCCAGTTTAACTGGGGTCTGGGGATCCAAATCTAGTCTGTGACAAGCACCCTATTCTCTGAGAAATCTCCCTATCCACCATATTTCTTCTTAAAGCTAGATCATCCTGATTTTAAAAAAATGACAAGATGGGAGATTGGGAGCCCTGTTCCATGTACAAAAAGATTATTTATAGACCTAAAGTTTACAGTTAAAATTTCTAAGGAAAATTAGCAGAAGCCATCATTAGCCCTTAGGCCACCAAGCAAATGATGAAAGTAAGAACTCTAAGAAAAGGACTCAGAATGTGGTGACCAGTAGAACAGGAAGTGGTTTAGAGGCACTGAACCTGCTCTTTGCTGATTACTGAAATTTGGGGGGGTGGGGGGCAGGGCGGTGACCAGGTGTTCTTCTTTTCCATAGGGAACCATACAAGAAGGCTTAAGTCTCTACAAATGTGGAATTCATAAAATACCTTCCTATTCTAAAGGTTATTTTTGCTCAGGGATGAAGTTGAACCCCTTGTCAGACACCAGAAAAGCTTGGAGACTCTGGGTCTCAGGTGGCTGCAGTGTAGCTCTGATTTTCTCACTATTAAACACTGAAAACACAATTTCCATCAATTATTTTAAATGCACTCCCCTACAGTGTCCATAAGCTGTCTCTGTGCCTCACCCAGATTCAGATTGTGTTGCCTGGATTCCCACAGGGTTCCCCCTTGGTAGAAACAATTTTTGTACAGACTTTATTCTTCAAATGCTTACAAACACGAAAAACTGGAATAATCTAAGAAACAGAGCATTCTTTCACACATCTTGTTTCCAAATCTTCAGAGATCATTCACTTGCGTTATCCAAGTAAAATTCTCTTCTCCCTTCTTATGAGCCTTGCACTGCAGCTGGAAGCCTCTGAGACAAAAAAAAAAACTTTAAGTGGCCTCGATTTATAGAGGCAGGACCAGAACAGAGCCAGATTGCCAAGGACTCTCTTCTAAAGCAGTATCATGATGGCTCCATTTCTGGTATCAGCTTTGGAAAACGAAGGTTATTTGGGAAGGAAAGGTGTTCATCCATGCCAGATTCATGGGGTGTGTCCAAGAGGCATCATCATTTCAGAACAGCGGCAGAATAGAAATATCTATTTCATGTAGTCCAGCCTGTTGGCTCTCCCCTCAGAGCACAGAGCTGTAAATCTCGACAGCCAAACCACTTTGTTCCACAGAAATCTACTACAAAGCAAACGTACTATTTTCATGCTTTTCTACCTTATTTTTTTCTTGGGATTGAGTTGAATAGAGAGCATGGCCGTTGTAGGACAGCTGAACACTTACTTTCAGAAAGGGAAGGAAGCTCTGGGATTTGGAGCTCCTCCTCTTCCTGTGGCTCTTCTCTAAAGTAGTTCTCAGGCTCTAGAAGAAACGCTGGTTTATTTACTTCAGGCGGCTCTTCCAGGGCTCTGAGGCTTAGTGACCTAAATGTGCCTTCGAACAGCAAGTTTTAGGGAAGGAAGGGATGAAAAGACCAATGACATTAATTCCTTGGAAGGGGCTAGTACATTTCCAAATTCACTTTTTAAAAATTCTGCCTTCCTGTTACTCCACGGGTACAGCTGTAGTACCAGCACACCCTTTAAACATGGCTGCTCAAAAGAAATCCAGTGTCCTCTCTGTTCAAATGGACCCATGCAAGCTTTCATTTATTCAGCATTTTGTGTCTTTTTTCCTACTTTCCTTTGAAGATGAGTCTTCTGCAGTTTTGGAAAAGCTTCAGTTTCTCTTTTATCTACAAGAAAAGTGTATCCTTTGTGAAACTGAATCATTTTTTTCCAGTGTTTATTTAACAAAACATCCAAAATTTTGAATTGGCAGGTGCTTTTTCATTCCATTATAAGATAAGCCGGAGCAAAGCTGTTATATTTACTATGCATGCATGAAATTAAAGGGGATCTATGCTAAAAATTCATTAAAATCAAATTTTTGAACAAAGTAAAAAGAGTTTTTGCTTCTTGTAACAAGTAGGGAATGGTATAGAATTCAATACATGCTAATATCAATATATGATTTTCTGTTATTTGGCTGTTAGCCCTGAGGAGGCGGGAACAGTGCTGATTCTGTCGCATTGCCTCAGCACCATGGAAGAGCTCCATACTGTGCACCTGCTCTAGAACAAGTCATGTGTTGTGTCCACGCGTCCTCAAACCTCAGCAGGCATCAGAATCACCTGGAGAGCTATGAAAATATGGGCCACTGTGTACCTCTGACTTCAAATTTGCTATGGTAGAAAAAGAAGATGACGGTTCTAGAATTTACATTTTAATGTGTTGTATGATGCTGATGGTGCTAGACCAGTAACCACTCTAAGAATCAATGTGCCAAGTCAAGCAATTGTCCCATTTGCAAGGTTTCCTTACAAGCCAAGCAGTCATCAACATCTGTAAGTGTTCATTATAGGCTTAAGGCTGATGAGGAAGCTGAGGGGCCCCACAGATAACTTTCCTGAGTTTAAGCAACTGGTGAACTGCACACTATTTACCAGCTACAAGTATGCTTAACTTGCAAATTCCTGCTGCAAAATAATAATAGTAGTAAGCCCCTGGTTAAAGTGCTTTACATATAATATTCCATGGAAGCTTTACAGAAAATAGTCTAAGGAATGGATCTGTTTATAAATGTACATTATCAACAAATTACTATGTACTATTTGACAGTAGTTTCACCCCAAATCCTAAAATCAACATATATACTCTGTGGAAGTTCAACCATTGAACATGAATTTAAGAAAATTTGCTAATGAATAGATAGCTTCATTCACTTATGGAGCTTCAGGAATAATCTTCATCTATGTTTCAAAAAATATGCTTCATATGATAATAATTCCTTTGCCTCTATTATTATCACTACTATTTTGAAATGTGGTCTTCCTATATTGCCCAGCATGCTTCAAATTCTTGAGCTCAAATGACTCAGCTTAGCTTAGCTAATGCTGAAGCTACAGACACTCCTGGTTTTCAGTGACACATTTTTTTTTTGGTCATCCAAAAACTAGATTAGTATCTTGTTCAGGTGGCTTTGGGATTCCTGGAGGCAAAAATAGTTTTCATTCATCTGTATATTTTGTTTTTTCATTTTGTATTTAAAACTTTTGATTGACACATAAAAAGTGTATTATATTATGGGCTGGAGAGATGGCTCAGTGGTTAAGAGCGCTGGTTGCTTTTGCAGAAGACCCAGGTTAGAGTTCCAGCCCCCACATGGTGGCTAACAACTGTTCCTGACTCCAGCGCTAAGGAATTCAATACCTTCTTCTGATCTTCACAGGCATTGCATGACACGGGTGCACCTACCTACAAGTAGGCAATACACTCATACACATAAAATAAAAATAATAAATAAAAATCTTTAAAAGTATATTATATCATAGTATATAATATTGGGTGTCATCTGATGTTTTGAAACATTTATACATTGTGTAATGTCTAAATCAAGTTAAACCTAAACCTATCTTCTCATATACTTATCATGCTTATGGTGAAAATGCTCCATAGTTACCCTACTATGCAACAGCCATTAGAACCTCTGGTATTTCTCTCGCTGCTTGTTGGTACCCATTGGTCAACATTTCCCTATTCCTCCTGTCCCCTAATCTCCCAGCTTCGGGCAAACTACCATGCTTCTCTCAATTTCTAGGACACCAACATTTTTAGATTCCACACGTAAGTGTTGTGATGGATAACTTTTGTCATCAGCTTGCCCAGATTTAGAATCACCTAGAGGACTCCCCTCTGGGAGGGTCCTTGGAAGTGTTCCTTGACAGTTTTAAGTGAGAAAGGAAATCTAACCCTGAAAATAGGTGGTACCATTCCATAGGCTAAGATGCCAGGTTTAATAAAAAGGGTAAAATGAGCAGTCAAGTAGAGCTCCAGCACTGGTCTCCCTCTGCTTCCTGCGTGTGGACACAGCGTGAGCAGATGCCTCAGGCTCCTACTGCCTTGCCTTTCCCTCCATGGCAGGCTGCGCCTTCCAAAATAAATCCTTCCGTGAGTTGCTGATCTCAGGCATTTTGTCACAGCCACAAGAAAAATAACCAGTACAAATGGCATCATGTAATACTTCTTTATATTTATTTTTATTTTATGTGTTTGAGTATTTTGTCTGCATGAATATAAGTGTACCACATGTATACAATGCCTGCAGACATCAGAAAAGGGTGTGGGATCCCCTAGAACTGTTTTGGATGGTTCTTAACCACAATGTGGGTGCTAGGAACTGAACCTGGGTCCTTTGCAAGAGCAGTCAAAACTTTTAACTGCTGAGCCATCTTCTCCAGTCCCTAATTTTATTGCTCTCTTACTTGTTTCATATAATATGACCTCCAGGTACATCTATGCTGTTATCTTAATTTCTTTTTTATTTTGTTTAATTTTTATTTACTATTAATGTATATATTGGGGGATTGTGGAGGGGGCACACATGGGGCACACATGTGGAGAACAGAAGGCAACTTTCAGGAGTCAGTTCTCTCCTTCCACCATGGGTTCTGGAAAATAAACTTAAGTGATCAGGCTTGCAAGTACTTTTATCCATTGAGTCATATCACTGGCCCTATAGAAATTTTTTTAGCAGTTATGGAAAAGTACTAAGATTCTGGTGCTATCTTTATTTTGGGAACTACAGTTTCGAGTTTGGACCTTGCAGTTATGTAAAATATGCAGGGAACCTTGGCTAAGTCATTTAATGTCCCCAAACCTCATCTTCTTCCATCATCAAATGGAAATCACAGAACTGCACATTGTATTCTTCAAGAAAAAAAAAACATTCCTGTGAGACAGTAGAGCTCTTTCTTCTATTCAATCAGTCTGTGAAATGACATTTGAAAATATGCCAGTAGCAGTTACTTACTAGCTGACTTTTGTATCATTTCACCATAGCAAGATTTGTGTGTTCTTTTCTTGTAGCTATTTCTCTCCTTATATTTCATACCTAGATTTATTTCTTCTGACGATCTGACACTAGAAGAGAACAATGCAAGAGGAAATAAAATATTGGTCATAAGTCTGGACAAATACTTTTTATCTTTGATCAACCCATATCTTACTCTTACAAAAAAAGCATTTCTGTTCCTGTGTTCATGAGCGGTGACATTTGATTATACCAAACCAAACCTTTTACTAAAATGCCTGTTACCCAGTGACAGCAAATAAGAGTCTAAGCCAGAGAGGACCTGACTGTAGCCAAGGAAAGACTGATCCCATGGCTAAGAAGGTCAGGGAGAAATCTAAAGAAAGAAAATTTCACTGAAACACATCCACACTTCCCTGCCCTGTGTTTAAGTGACATGAGTCACAAGGAGTGAGCACTGGTGCTGTGTGTCAGAGCTTTTTAGCCCGCAGATCTTCCCTTAGAATTTCCAAAATCCAAAGCCGTTCAGTATTTTTAAGATTACCATGAGTCTATAAGAAAGCTTTAGATGAGCTAGAATTCAGAAAGAAGTCTTATATCAATGAAACATAGGGTAAGGAATCATTTTGTACCTTTATACATTTCTGTCAGAGAAGAGAAAATGATCTCAGACACTTAACACTTATTATCATAGTGTCAACCTTAACAGCAATGGCTCTGTTGCCAAAATTCATCACATATGTAGGGTGCACCGGACCTGGAATATACGTACCCTCCCCAAATCACACAGAGCCGTTGGAACTTGCCAGCCTTCTCCTGAGTTCCTTCTCTTGCATCCTCCTAGCCTTCGTAGTCACTACTCTCTCCCCTGTTCACTTTTATTCCAAGTTTGGTACAGATTTTGTAACTGAAGAGCATTGAGTCAGTTTTTAGATCCTCAGTCTCAGTTTTCTTTCTTTATAATGATACGCCATAGTTTTCTTTTTCTTTCTTTTTTTTCTTTTTTGTCTTTTTGAGACAGGGTCTCCCTGTAGCCCCAGCTGGCCTGAAACTCACTTTGTAGACAAGGGTGGCCTCGAACTCACAGAGATCTGCCTGCCTCTGCCTCCTGAGTGCTGGGATTACAGGCGTGCACCACCACACCCAGCCATAGTTTTCTTTCTTACTTTATTTTTATGTGTATGTTTTTCTGTTTGTGTTCAGATATGTGCTGTGATCACAGGGGCCAGAAGATAGTATTGGATCACCTGGAGCTGGAGGTACAGGTAATTGTGAGCTTCCAGATGTGAGCACTGGGAATCAAATGCTGGTCCTCTGGAAAAATAGCGAGTGGTATTAGTGACTGAACCATCTGCCTAACCCTCTTTTGGTTTTGAACAGGGTCCAGTGGATAAAAAGTTTGCTCCACTCAAAATATGAATAAAAGTAAAGTTGAAGCTGAGTGTCATTTTAAGGTTAATTTCTGGTGCTATTTATGTAGCTTTAAGAGTTTATTGACTGATTTTTTAAAAATGTTTTAAATGTATGTATTTTGCTGCATGTATATACATGTATGTGTGCATACAATGTGGTAAAGGTACCATATTCCCTGGAGCTGGAGTTACACACATTTATTAGCTGCCATATGGGTGCTGGGAACCAAACCCAGATCCGTTATAAAAGCAGCCAATGCTCTTAACCACTGAGCCATCTCTGCAGACCCTTGGTGTTAATAGTGTAAATTTCTGTAATGTCAAAATTCTCTGCGGAGTGTCAGGATTCATGGTGAACAGGCAGCAGCCACTCCAACCCAGCAGTAGCCAGTGGGGGTCCTGACTACCCCTTCAGGGGTCAGGGGTCAGGCAGTAGGTACACCCAGGGAGTCCACTTTGCCACAACCCTGTGCACCCAGCTTGCTGGGGGCAGGTTTCTTCAGGTGGCCACCACACCACACAACCATGGACAGCCCAGCCTTCGTCACTCAAGTGACCAATCCCAAGGAGGATGAGGACCACCAGGCTCAGGCAAGAAAGGACTTGGCAAGAAAGAAAATAACTAGAGAACCAAGATGGCAGCAGGAACTGGAATAATGAAGGTTGTGGTGGTGGTAGCTCTCGGCAAATCGTGACTCTAGGACTCTCCCTGGACATACCAGAAGATGTGAAAACAGCAGGCACCAAAAGATCAACCATATCCTTGACCATGAGAAAGAAATCACTTGATCCATCTGTCTTCTTGGGCAAAAGGAAAAAGTGGTTTGCTCCAATGTTGATGCTTCTCTCATGAGAAATTCAAATCATCAAGTAACTGTTATCTACATTTGATGCACAGAAACCAAGATATTCTTTGCAAAACACAAGTATAATCATGTGGACAGAGTGATGGAGACAGGAAAATAGTAGGAACCAGCGTAATTGAAATTATGGACCTGTGCCCTACAGAAAATTTAAGATACCAAATTGACCTTCTAGAGATAAAAATCACAGTCTTGTAAGATAAAACATTTTTAAAGTTCTTTAATAAGTAAACTAATATAACTCTCAAAGTTAAAATATGTAATTGTACTTTAGAATGTAAATTTGCAATTCTGTGTCTCATAATTTTTTAGTATTATTTACCAACAAAATTATACTGTCAATCTTCAACAATACTGGGAAATTTCTCATTGTTGCTGTGATGTGAGTTTGGCATTCATTCCCTTCCAAATTCTCCAACCTATACAAAGTTTTCCAAAGTAATCATGTTATTTTTAAAAAAAAAGCAATGCTAATAAAAACATATTGTGAAAATTTCTGAATCCTCAGCCTCCTGTGGTCTATAACAGGCTCTCACATTTTTCTTATTGATAATGACCCTTGACAGTTTTCAGGAGAACTTGTCAGGCTTTTAGTAGACTAACACTCAAATTTGTCTGGTTACACTGGAGTTATTGGTTGTCGGGAGGAAGGTAAGGAGGATAAAGTGCTGTCATCATCACATCATTCTGTCTCCTGACTGTGGATGTTAACCTTGATCACCTTGTCAAGTTCATAGTAATGACAGCTTAAAATGCCCATTGTAATTTATTTTTTCATTAGTAGCAAATTACCAAACAGCCCACACTTTAGAGGCAATGAGGAGAAAAGTTAAGCACTAGTTCTTTGGTATTCATATACAGTCCATTTGGAACCATAGATTTCTTTAGGGGACTTGTGACCCAGAGGATGTTCCTCTGACCCTATGATGACAAGCCATGGACCCACCTCCTTCCCATGCTCTGCAAAGAAGCCACTCCCCTTCCCACTTCCAGCCAATCCATTGACCATAGCTGCTTGCAGGGGAGGCGCTAAGGGTATAAAAGCTGGGAAAACCACAAGGCTGGTCCCTCGCCGCCATTTTGTAAGGCTGTCTGGAACCACTGGATTTATGCCTGGGTGTGGACTTTTGAACACAGCAGTGGATGGGGGTGTGCCTGCTTGTCTGTAAGTAAACCTGCAAGCCAAGATCAGTTAGCAAGTCCAATAAACTCATTAAAATTCTTCAAACCGGGGTTTGGAGAATTTTTTCTTCTGGTTGTAGCACGGACCTTGTGGGGAGGGGATTGGATGTAACATGCACCTCCCAGCAGTGAATTTGACTTATAAGAGTTTTGCCATCTGTAAATAAGACTTAGGGTAGGTTGTCAGCCCCAGTGCTGAATTGGTTCCCTCAGAATAGGCAATCTCCTATAAAAAGTATCACATTATTGGCGCTGGAGAGCTGGCTCAATGCAGAGGACCTGAGTTTGGCTCCCTCCACCCACATTAGGTGGGTCACAACCGCTTGTAATCAGCTACAGGGGAACCCACACCTTGGGCATCCACAGGAACCTGTGCTCACAAGCACATACACACATACACACCTATACATAATTAAAAGTAATAAAAGTAAATCATTTAAATATTGCATATTATTTAGCCACTGTCTTGACTTCACAGACAATAATGAGGGTTTTGATGTAGTAAGGGAATCTGTAACTCAAGTTGGTGGCAAATGCAGGGAAGGAGTGCTGTTATGTAGATAAGTCTTGTAACTATGGGAACAATCATACATCTTTGCTGGAAAACTGTAGACAAGTCGATGTGCAAAAGCTTGAGAAGATGGAAGGTCTCTTGTCTGTGTAGTTAACACCAGACCTGGACTTTCCCTAAAGCATACTGAGCTCTTCCCCCTGTTGGAGCATGTACCTCCTGCTGCATCATCCAGTGGAATTAGGTAT
>NW_008335436.1:4469728-4482591 GCF_000622305.1 Nannospalax galili | reverse complement strand
ATTACAGTAATTCAGATTTTTTGGCATAATGATTACAGATTTGATAAATACATTTTATATCTCATAATAGCGATGAGGATTATACAAAAGCTATTAAAACTATTATGAGAATAAATTCTATTGTCACTTAAGTATCTAAAGCTATTTTCCTTTGCGTTCTTCCAGAATGATTTGTTCTTATTCTTTACCTTAATTTGAGGGGCTTCAAGAAGATACTTGTTTTTTTGTTCTTTTTTTTTCATACAGAAGAATTCCTTCCAAAGCAATTGACAAAGCCAGACAGGCGATACCTTCAGTCGAGTTGTTGGCCAGGATAGATAAAGGCTCTTCCAGACAGTAACCCAACATGCTACTGGAAAAATGAACAGCAGACCCCAATTCTATCCAAAGGAATACTGACAATGGATTGCCGTAGATGAGGAACAGCTGACCCTCCTGGAACAGGGACCTCTGGCTGACTAAATTTACCAGAAGGGCAGACGGGGGAATGGATGAGGGTGCTGACAACACAGTGGACAGTGACAGGGATGGCAGAATATGGAGCCTCTAGTGGGAGAGGAAGGCTGTCTATCTGACGAGTTTGTATTCATGCTCAGATGCCGAGGAGCTCAGAAGGTGGGCGACTGTGACCAGTGATAGTCATGTATATAGAGATTAGAAACGCATGTGAAAACGTCTCAATGTGAATTAAGTATCTTTTGTAGAACGTAAAATGCCATATCCAAGATGGAGAGAAGTAGACAAAAAGTAAAAGAATCTTCTGGGAATTACAACAAATTGATTGACTCACTTAAAGGTCTGTCTGGGAAATAGGATTAATCTGATAAAGTTTGGAGACAAAGGTCAGCTCCGTGCACAGCTAGATGGTAAAATCAGCTTCCTATTCAAAGGACAAGATCTGCTGTTTCCTTCCCATAGATATCTACCATTCTGAAGAGTGGTTATCATGACAATGTACCTTGAAGTGGACAGAAGTGAATATTCCTGAGAGGACAAAACAATGCAACAAAGGCTTGGTTTTCATTTGTTTTTCAAATTGTTCTAAAATGATGGATAAATTTGTTTTCTGCCCCCGTCTAGAAGGCTTTGAGAGGGAACTGGCACTGATTCTAACCACTCCAACAGCTATCAAAGTGCCAGAAAACAAATCCTGAGTCCATTACTCTCCAGCCCAGCCTTGGCAGACAAAAGAAAAATGAGGAGGAACCCAATAGAGGGCTGCTTTTGGAAGGTCTCGTCAAGAAATTCAAATGGACTCATATGAACATTTGAAATTTGCTCTGTTTGGACCTTTTTCTGGTTACCTATCTAGAACTTGTAATGCTAACTACTCTTGCCTTTACTTCTCCTTCACATATCGTAGGCACCAGTCAAGGATTTTCTTTTCCCCCTACAGTTAAGAGTTATGCAATTTTGGGAGTCTCACCCGGTCTGCAGCCCAATTCTCCATCAGCAATTTGGATAACCTCTTCAGAGGATGGTGTGATAGATAAGAATATGAGGTAGGAATTTGTTGGGAGACCCTGCTGCTAAGGTTGCAGTCCACCATGTCCGGATAGCTCTAAGGAGCTCGGTGCTATATGGAAGGACTCCCTTTCTCAGTGGGGGCCTCCTGTTCTCTACCTTATTTGGAACAGGTCCTTTGTCATAGTTACCTGCAATAAAACTGCCCCCAGGTTTTTTCTATATGATAATTAGGCATTTCCCTATAGTCAGATGATAGGATCCCCCTACCACATGTAAATAAACCATACTATGAACACCTTTCAGCTGAAGCTTTGGCTGCTGCCTCCACATTATATTTCTCCCTGACCCCCACTGAATAAATGGAGCTGTATCACTGAATCTGACTCCCCAGAAGGTTTTTTCCATCTGTGCTCACGGGCTGTCCTGACCCCGTTCATCACTTCTGCTCCCTTTGTTCTTATGGGTTGGTGTCCAACGGCCCACAAGGGGAGGGAGAGACCCACAGGAATTGGCTAGGCAGTTAGGGTAAAAAGACCCCAAAGAAAAGTACCCAGTCTCTTGGCTAAAAGTCAAAATGTCCTTGGACCTCTTAGCAACATACTCTATTCCAAAGGCCAAAAATGTCTAAAGTATTTGGGAGCTTGTATCTAATCCCTAAAAGATTTCAGGGTTACCTCTTCAGAGCAGGGAGTATTAGAGTAGCAAAAAGCCCATTAAAAAAAAAAAAACAGTATGTGAAGTTGTCAGGAGTAAGTGATGGGGAGATATGGGAGGAGTTGGAGAGGAGGGAGTGGGCATGGATTTGTTCAAAACACCTTATATGCATGTATGAAATTCTCAATAAAATTGTTTTTAAAGTTAAAAAAAATACTGCCTTAGGCAGTGGTGCTGGGGGTCTGCTATGGCCTCAGCAGGCCTCATTTCGATCCCATTTGGAGAAAAGACTCCAACTGGATACCTTTCTCTCAGCTCTAGGTATAGACAAGAGCGATGATAGTTGTGACAATACTCCAGTATCTTATCAGGCATCAAAAGAAATCAAAAGGGTCTGGAGTAGTGGTTCACAATTAGCAGGTACTGCAAAAGTATACTGAATGATTTGGAGAGTGATGATTTAGCATTTTCATCTGATGCATGCTAGACAGGCAGCATAGCATATGGGGAAGTTTTAATTCCAGACCCACATGTCTGGCTTTGAGTCCCTAGGTCACCTCTTGCTGCTTGGTTAGTCTTGGGTGATACCTTAATTCTCTCTGTCTCTGCTCCCCAGATGTGAATTGGGGATAATAATAACACTTATCTCCTAAGATCATGGTGAGGATTAAGTGAGTTAAACATAAAGACCCCCCAAACAGTGCTTGGAATATGGTAACGATTCAGTAAGGGTTGGCTACTTTATGCAATGATAGGATTTTTTTTTTGTTTACTCACAGAGTTCCAATATCACTTTTTTAACAAGTTCTGGTACTTTGGGGAACTATCAGAATAATCAGACAAAAAGTCAAGAGATATGGCTCTCCCCCAAAATGACAGCTTTCTACACTGGGGTTTTGAAAGCTTAAATTTAAAAAATAAAGTAGACTTTATTTGTGATATTTGGGCACAGGATCATTATCATCACAGATTGTTATCAAAAGTCAACAGTCCTCCAAGATTTTTATGTCAGATAAGCCCTAATTTAAAATAGGACTTTAATATTTTGCATATGTTTTTCTTTAAGCTGTCCATCCAGTTTCTCACTTGATATCTATTGGCAGGATAATCGATTAATCAATGCCACACATAATTTTGAACATCAGTCCCTTACACTGATATATGAATGTAGACTGCTATGCACATGTCGAAGCAGCACTAAAAGTGAAGTGTGCCTTCCACCTTGTGTAAAATCACTAGGAAATTCATGTGAATTTCTGTTTCATTTATTTTATCTTGGTTTCTTATAACTAATCTTGCCCTCAAAAGCAGTTTTTAAAATAATAGACAAGAGCTAAATATGTGAATTAGTCAAAGAGGAAATAGACTTGCTCTTTGATATCCTAGAGTAATGATGCACATTGATGAGCATGATAAGAAAGGACAGAGTTAACTGAGCTGTGTCATTAGTTCAATGTGTAAGATAGTGCGTGAATGCTCATAGGGATTATTCAGAGACAGCCTAAATGTACTACTTAAAGATTTCATGGAGTTCAGCCTAATATTCTTATAATACTTCTTGTGAATTTATTATTGAATTACTAGAAGTTCATATTCATAGAAAAAATGTTCACTTTCACAAACAAAAAATATCCACTTTAATTTTTAATATTTTATTTCTTATTTTTATTTTATGTGTATGAGTGTATTTCCTGCATGTTTGCAAGTGCACCCGTGTCCTGCAATGCCCATGGAGGTCAGAAAAGTGTGTTGGATTCCCAGGAACTGGAGTTACAGATGGTTGTTAGCCATCACAGTGGACAAATTTGCTGCATGTGCTAAGTGTTAGACACTTCACAGCGGACAAATTGGCTGCATGCGCTAAGAATTGAACCTGGGTCTTCTGCAAGAGCAGCCAGTGCTCTTAACCACTGAGGCATCTCTCCAGCCCCCAAAATATCCAACTTAATATAATGATTAAGGTATCTTGGAAGGGTCAATGAGATGACTCAGAGGGTAAAGGAGCTTGCCACTAAACCTGAGAACCTGAGTTCAATCCCCAGAACCCAGCTGGTGAAGGTGAAAACTGACTTCCACAGGTTGTCCTCTGATCCCCACATGTGTGCTGTAGTACATGTGTGTACACACAAAAACACACACACAAAATAAATAAATGTAGCATCTATGGTTAACTGCATACTCTAGTTCCAAGGGGATCCAACACCTTCTGGCCTCCATGGGTACTGCACACATGTAGTGCACATATAAAAATGCACTCATATAAAAATATACATAAAAGTAAATAAAAATTCTGAGTTTTGGGGGGCTGGAGAGATGGCTCAGCAGTTAAGAATATTGACTGTTCTTGCAGAAGACCTAGGTGTGAATCCCAGCACCCTCATGGCAGCTAACAACTGTCTGTAACTCCAGTCTCAGGGGATCTGACAGCCTCTTCCGTCCTCCACAGGCATTGCACATCACGGGTGAACTTACCTACATGTAGGCAATACGTGCATACACATAAAATAAAAATAATAAATAAAATATTGTTTTTTAATCCTGAGTTTTTTGAAAACCTTATAGCAAAAGGTTGAGGGGGAGGCTTTTCCTCTTTTCATAGTGCTTTCATTGTTTATTTTTATAATTATGCCTGTGTCAAAGTCTGTTGAGCAGAATCCTTAAAAGTTAACAGTGATTTTAGTCTAAGGATTTCATCTTTTTCTTCTTTCTCATGCATACTTTCAAATTTTCCCTTGGTAAAAATATGTGGCTTTGACAATGAAAATATATCCTAAGGTCATATGGTTTAAATAGTTCATCTTATGTATAACTTCCCATTTAAAAATAATTGTTGTGAGTAAAGACAACATATATTGATATCACTTAAGAAAACAGAAGTCCACTGTGGTTTTTATTTCCTATTGTAACCCTTCCAAGGGTTTTTTTTCCTTTTCTAATGGTCCTATGATTTTGGAAGAATTAAGGAAGGGAGAAATCTTTTTCTCAGTATCAGTTATTAACTTTGCATTAAGACCTTTCTACTAGTCTTGCAAGTTATATATTCATCTTCACCTCCTAGGACTTACATTTACCACCTACTTCTCACATATAACACTACAAAATATTTTAAAATATTTTATTTATTTTTTATGTGCATTAGTGTATTACCTGCATGTATGTAAGTGCACTCATGTCATGCAATGACCACAGAGGTCAGAAGAGGGCTCCGGATGCCCTGAAACTGGAGCTACAGACAGCTTTAGCCACCATGTGGGTACTGGGATTCAAACCCGGTCCTCTGCAGGAGCAGTCAGTGCTCTTAACTGCTAAGCCATCTCTCCAATCCACATTACAAAATATTTTAAGTGCTATGAAAACTATGTGTTTATCCAGAATATAATATACACCAACTTATTTTTCCTTAGAAGAGAATTTTAGGCATTCAGATGAACACAAAGCTTTAAATCACTTCATTTTTCCTTCGTGGTTCTTGCCTACTCCTTATTGATGGCTTTTCGCCCCCAACCATCTTACTGCATTCTCCCCATCTAAGCACACCAGCAGGTGCATTCACACACTTATCAAACATGCTTTTTCCTTGGGTCTCTCTATATTTTCAGACCCAGTTGTTTCTCCCTTACATTTTTGCATGTGGACAGGAACTGGCACAATCTTCTCCCTGTATTTACTAATTTGATGAAGTAAAGGGACTTGATATTCAGAAAATGTTTTCTTGAGGTGAAAAAGATTTGTAAAATCTGTAAAAAGCTCAAAAGATGCTTCACAGTGGACAAATTTGCTGCATGTGCATGTTTCGATGTAGCATTCCTGGTGCCATCCCTGGGAGAATTGAGGGATGCAGCTGATCAGTCCATTCTGAAGATATGTTTGTAACCATTTTCTTTCAATTACTTCAGTAATTCCTAAATGACATTATTATGTGCTCTTTCATGACTACAATCTCAAAGTTATTCCAATTATCTGAAATAGGCATCATTTTAAAGAGTAAAAGCACTTTTTCATGTGTAATTTTGTTATTTGAAAAAAGGCTTCTCAATCGAGAAAGTTGTATCTCCCCACCCTAAAATGTCCCAGGGCCTACAGACACACTCTTGTAGGAAAACCACCCTGATGTTTGCCTATTCAACCTGATAGAGAACAAAACTGAAGTTCTGAGAGAAATTTGTGAGTTTAAAAACATACTAGCACTATTTCTCACAAAACAAGGTGCCAAGGAATAACAGGAAATTAGACATGATGAAATAGAAATTGAGAAAGAAGTAGAAAGTTCAAATCACTGGTTTTTGGACCAGAAAGTACTGATTTAAAATAGTAACTGAATTTGTCACAAACAATGGGACACTAGAGCTGGCAAAATCGTGCAGTAGCTAACAGCACTTGCCACTCAAGCCCGAGTTCAATCCCTAAAACCCATCCTAAGGTGGAAGGAGAAGGGAATAGTCCTCTGACCCCCACATGCACACCATGCACCCCCCATCTTTCTCTCTTTCTCTGTCACATACACACTAATAAATGAAATGAAAATTTATGAAAAAGAGTGATAAGCAAGTACATTGGCTGAAATACTTCATTAGGATTATGGCATAAAGGGGAGTGGTATTCTATCTGTGTTGCCCGGAGGTAATTTTATTTCCTCATCTGCAAATTGAATTAGTGCTTCATCCTAGGTCAAGTCTCTCTATTCTCAGTGTTCTCTGCTTCTACATTTTTTATGTATTCCATTTCTAAATTGAAAATACCTTCTGCCTGAAAGTAAATGGCCACTTGACATTTTGGCAAGCCACAGTCAAAGAAATGGAAGCACATATACAAAAGTGCAATTTGTGTATCAGGACGTTTAAAGGAGAATATTTTTCTTCTATCTCTCCATCTGCACAAGTTGAAAGAATCTGAAAGCAAAAGCATTAATTTAAAGATAAAATATGTCTTCTACTCTTTGAAAACAAAGTGGTGGACTCCTTGCACAGACCCTCTGTGTCAAGGAGGTTGCTTAAAAATTGACCTTGGGATGCTTGGACTCACTACCACACTGGGGAATAAACAGGCACAAGATAGATAATATCAGAGGGCATTGTGTCAGAGAGAAATAAGTGTGTATTCAGGCCCACTTCCACAGGAGGTGTAGCACAGTCCCTATTCCTTCATTTTAGCCTCAATTAATGTTGACTAGTCAATGAACTTAGAGTAGAAACCCTATTATGACTTTAGAGGACACAGTGGATTAATACCTCATTAATATGCAAACAGGTATAGAGGCAAAGTATTGTGACCAGGAACTACCTTGCTGGGCTGGAAGAGGCACGTTGTAGAGAATTTGGCATTGCAAAGATATGGGTCAAACAGAAGTTCACTCAGGCAGGATCATGCAAGGGCTCTAATATAAAAGCACCATTGTGTGCATTACCTCAAGAGATTACCACTTGGTGCATTAGTTTGAAATATTCAGTGTTGGGACTCAGGTTTCCTTTGCTTAGCAGGGGACCTACTGGCTTTGGGGCAGAGGACTTGAATGGTGACAGATTAGACCGTGGGAGCTGTGTCTTTCCAACAAGCCAATTTATTTTAAAATTCTGATGGTTTTTATACATCCCAAGGAACTAGCAGTCACGTGGGATATGGCAGTCACATACAAAGATTTAAGGTACAAAGAAACATTTCTTTCTTAGAGCTAAAAGCATGGTAAACTTTTAGCTTTTAGCTGAGGCGTAAACCTTTAACCTAGCCTAATCTTTTAGCCAGGGATAGCTGAGTTATTTGTTCAGGACAAGGAGATGAGCTAAGGGTTGTTGACCAAGATGCTTTCCCACAGAGCAGGGAGCCTGCACTTATGACCAGGCTGCTTTCTCCTGCCAGTCTGTCAGTGTTCTGCAAGACAGGGATTATCAGAGCCACTGTTTTCAGTGCCCCTCCCTTTAGCAGAGAATGCAGCCTGGATTTAAAAGGTTTAGGCTCTCCTTACCCTAGCAGCCTGGCATCCTGGTTTCCTACAATTCAGTATAGAGGTCCTTTAGAAGGGCCATCAAAGAATCCTCAACTGTACCCCTGCATTAAAAGAGTAAGCTCTGTTAAGCCTAGAGACCTTCAACACCAGAATTTTCCTTCTCATTCATCTTTATTTCTTAACTTCAATATTTGGGAACAGACCAGTGAGAAGCAGGGACAAAGAAAAGATGGTTCTCACTCTGATAGTCTGTTGTTCAAAATAAAAGATTACAATGGCATTCAATAGGTACATGGCAGGAAATTTATACTACTAAATAATGTTACTTTTAATCACTTTCTTTCCTGACTTGGAATTAAGAATAAATCAAACTACCACAGTATTTTTTTCATCTTTTAATTAATAACATCAAATGTTTACCTCTAAAATGAGTCTTCTTCATCATTATACATGTATACTGTGAGGAATATCTTTTTAAGAAGCATTTAATACTTATTTACGGTATTAATAACAACCATCCGAAAACAAAACACTAGACCCATAATGTTACTGACAAATTTTAGCAAACATTTAAGGAATAAATTATACCAGTTCTCTGCCATCTGGTTCAGAAAATGGAAAGAAGCAAAGGAACATTTTGTAATGCGTTCTGGGAAGCCAGTACAACTTTCATACTAAAACCAGACAAGGAAAGGACAGACCAATCTCTCTCATGAACATAGTTTCAAAAATCTATAACACAATATTAAGCCAACTTTAACAGTGTATAAAATGGAGTATTATGTGGTAGTCAAGTGATGTTTATTGGAGTATGCAAAGATTGTTCACCATTTAAAAATGGATTTGTGTACTCCATCAACAGATTAAGGAAGAAACATCACATAATCAGGTTAACAGGTAATGAAAAAGCATTTGACCAAAATATAGCACCCATTCATGAAACTAATTTTCAACAATCTTGGAAGAAAGCTTCCTTAATCTGATAAAGATGTACAGATTATATTAGATGTACAGTTAACATACTTAATGAGAAATTAATGATCAGGAACAAAAAAAGAATGATCCCTATTACTCAACTGATTTTGACATCATATCAGAAGTTCTAACTGATGTAATAAGACAAGAAAAGGAAATAAAAGTCATAGGTTGGGAAAAAAAAGAAATAAAAACTGTCATTGCTTGAAAATGATATGTTTGTCAATGGATAAAATCCTACAGTTAACATAAAAGCTTTTGAAAATAATAAGCTATTAGATAAAGGCTTAAAGATACAAGTTAGTATCAAAAATCAAATTCTTATATATTAGCAATTAACTGAAACTTGAAGCTTAAAGTATACCATTTATTGCATTAGCATAAAGTTGAAATATTTAACTGTAATCTAACAAAGTACACATAAAGATAGCTATGTTAGGGAAAGTGTAAAATTCTAAGGAAAGAAATAAAACAGACTGATATAAATAGAGAATACCGAGTAGAAAGGCTTAGTTCTGTTTGTCCCAAGCTGACCTGTAAATTCAATATAATCCAGTCATAATTCTAAAAAAACTGCTTTATGAGCATCAACAAACTGACTAGAGATTTTATGGAAAAGCAAAAGCCCCAATAATATCAAAAGAACACTGAAGAACAAAGCAGGCATGCTATTAACAAACTCTACTTGATTTCAAGCCTTTTTGTAAATCTCAGTAATCAAGGCAGGTTCATGTTGGTGAACTACCAAACAGAGAGATCAACGCAATAGGCCAAAGCTCTGAAATAAGCCCCTCCACATAAAGTAGACTTATTATTCATAATTGCATCATACATAATTGCCAAAATGTAGTAGCAGCCAAGAGACGCTCTGATAGATAGTAAATGGATAAACTGTTAGGCATCTGTATTATTCAGGGATAAAAAGAAATTAACTCTCAACTCATCAGTGAATTTTTGAAAAATTTTAAGTGTACATCAGTAAGTGAAAGAAATGAATCTAAAACAGCAGCATACTACATGACAACTACAAGACACCATGTACAGGCAGTACTTAGAAGAGAGGAAAACACCAGCGGTTGCCTAAATCAGGTACAGGAAGAAAAGATGAATAAGTGGGGACGAAGACCATCATTAGAATATTTTGTTTACATTTTTATTTTATGTGTATGAGTGTATGATCTTCATGTGCTTAAGTGTACCCATGTCATGTAGTGCCTGTGGAGGTCAGTAGAGGGTGTCAGATCCTCTGGAACTGGAGTTACAGGCAGCTGTTAGCCTCCATGTGGGTACTGGAAATCAAACTCAGATCCTCTACAAGAGTAGCCCATGCCCTTAACCGCTGACTCTTCTCTCTAGCCCCCCAAAGACCATCACTAAAACAGGAAAACTTCTGTTATGACACTGTAGTGTTGGGTACAGACAACATTATGCCATTTTCAAAACCCATAGAAAGTCTGAAACACAACAAATCAGCTTACACTATGCGATTTAGTTAACAGTAAAATATTAATGTTTATCCACCAATTGTAACAGATGTTCCATAGTAATACAAGATGTCATGTGGAACTGGGGTGAGGATTCTGGAGGAACTTTCTGTGCTTCATTTGAAATTTTTGTAAACCAAACATACATGTATATGATAAACAGTTGTGGTTTTATGGTAGAAGGTAGAATGACAGAATCACCCATTAAAAATGATAGTTTAGTATCAAAGGTAAATTACGAGAGGATAGGTTGACAAGAATATAGGAAACAAAGCTAAACAAATAATGAGGCTGCCTGGCATTCAAGAGCAAGTAGACAGTAAGAATGGAATTTTGCTGAGTAATGTGAAGGAAAGATAAGTCTAAGCAACACAGAAAGAGTAGAAACCTTAAGGAGAGTGAGAGTTAGTATAAAAAAATAACATCTTTGAACGATTTTTTATACACCCCTGTCTATTTTACAAATCCATGAGTAAAATCTGACATTCTGATATGATAGTGATGATAGATATATAGATAGATGATAGGTAGGTAGATAGATTCATGAGTAAAATCTGACATTCTGATATGATAGTGATGATAGATATATAGATATAGATAGATGATAGGCAGGTAGATAGATAGATAGATAGATAGATAGATAGATAGATAGATAGATAGATAGATAGATGATAGAGATAGAGAGATAGATCAGACAAATATTTTTATTAAGGAAAGGGCCTAATTTTCACAATCAAGTTGGGAATGGAGTAAAAATAAAATTCTAAAGGACACAGAACAGAAATTATGTCTTCAATCTTAGCACTCAGGAGGCTGAGGCAGAAGGACCTTGAGTTCAAGACCAACCTGGACTGCATGACAAGATCTCAGAGGGAGAAAGACAGAGACAGAGACACAGACACAGACATGGGCGGGAGAGAGAGAGAGAGAGAGAGAGAGAGAGAGAGAGAGAGAGAGAAAGAGGAGAAAAAAGGGGGAGGGAGAGGGGAATTAAGAATTCAATGGAGACAAAAAATAAAGAACAGGTATGGGCTTGAGAAGATACCCACACCATACCATGTGTCTTGGATCACCACAGAGCACTGGAGGAAGTTAGGACCAACTGCATCCACATCTTATCTAGACTCCACATCTGGATAATGCCTAGAGGTACTTACATGTATGTTGAGTTATCTTTATTTTCCTCATTAAGAAGAGAATGTTCTGTGGTGTCAAAACAAGAATTCTCTTCTAAAAATAAAGGTTTTACTTTCATGTTTTCTTCTTGATTCTCACTTTCTATTAAAGTTGAGTCTCTTTCAGGAAGAGAAAAACAGTTTTCAATATGCCAATGACTTGCCTGAAAGAGAAAAGAAGGGTGTTTTTTTATATAAAATTTATTTCAGCCAACATTTATGTGTATTTACTATGTACATACACATAAGATAAGTAATGGGGGCTGGAGAGATTGCTCAGTGGTTAAGAGCACTGGTTGCTCTTGCAGAGGACCCGGTTCGATTCCTAGCACTCACATGGCAGCTAACAACTGTCTGTAACTATAGTCCCAGGGGATCTGATGCCTTCTTCTGACCTCCGTGGTCATTGCACAACATGGCTGCCCTTATACACATGCAGGCAATATTTCATACACAAAATAAAAAGTTACAAATATTTTTTTAAAAAATATTAGTAACTGAACTCCCAGGAATATACACACATGAAAATGACTAAGATAGCATGTGATCTTATAGTCTGCTAAGGGAGATGAAATGTATGTATCTAGTAAAGGCAGAAAATTAGCTGTGTCATAAGAAAGAAACAAAAAAAAAGTCTGATCAAATTATAACTAACAGCAAACAGTTACTGAAGTTTCAACTTTTAAAACCTGAATGACAAAAAGATAAAAATTATAACATAGGGGCTGGCAAGATGGCTCAGTGGTTAAGAACACTGTTCTTGCAGAAGATCCAGGTTTGAATTCCAGCACCCACATGGAAGCTAACAATTGTCCATAACTCCATTTCCAGGGGATCCAACAGCTTCTTTTGTCTTCCACAGGAATTGCACAACATGGATGCACTTACCTAAATGTAGGCATAATGCTCATACACATAAAAATAATAAGTAAAACATTTAAAAATTATAACATATCTTTTGTTGACATTTTTTGAGTTAATTTTTCCTACAACTACTTTCTTTGGACTCAGCTCCTAAAAAGCCCTTAGTAACCAATCCAGTTATTGACTTTTCTGAGAAAAAATAGGCTATGATTGTCTTCACAGATTTTGTCTATGAATTTTTAATGTAGCAAAGGTTTCTCTTTGACAATCTATTTCATAGTTTATATACAAGATCAAGGTTTT
>NW_008335436.1:4447252-4469682 GCF_000622305.1 Nannospalax galili | reverse complement strand
TTATTACAGAAAGTATAGGAAGCAAAAAAAGAGAAGAAAAGAATCTCCAATCCTAATTCCCAGAGACAATACTACATTGTCTGTACCTTTCCAAATATTTTCTGTTATTCTTTAAGGAGTTTCACATATTATTTTTTTAATATTTATTCTTTTTATGTATATGAATGTATTGCCTGCATGTATGTAAGTGCACCTGTGTGATGCAATGCCCATGGAGGCCAGAAGAGGGCATCAGATCCCCTGGAACTGGATTTATAGATGGTTGTTAGCTGCCACATGGGTGCTAGGATTCAAACTTGGGTTCTCTGAAAGAGCAGTCAGTGCTCTTAACCACTGATCCATCTCTTTAGGCCCTCACATATAGGTTTTTTTTTATTAAAGGATCAAATTATACCTAATACTTGGTAGCCTCTGCATTAAATAATTATGACTATATTACCTCAAATTTTGTGAACCTATTTCCATTCGGTGTATTGTTCTTACAATCTGTTTGAAAATAGTGTTTTGTAATGTATTTTTTTTTAATTCCAAAGAAAGGCAATTTTTAACATTTTTTTCAGAAATAACTTGAAGCAGGTTACATTAAAAAATATATACAATGAAGTTTAAGGGGGGGGAGTAGGAATAAGAAATCAAAGACCAGACCAGAGAATTTGCCAACATGGGGTCAACTTTGGTGGAATAATGGAGGTTTCCATTAGCTTTGCTTTCTCTTTTTTTCTTTCTTTCTTTTTTTTTTTTTTTTGGAAAATCCTAACCATTGGGTGAGGGGTTATTTACAGAAGAGTGGGCACCACCCCCCATTTATGGCTGCGCTAGAAAGTACACACTCAAATAAAGATCTTGTGACTTCCCAATAGCCACACAAAATGGCGAGAGGTGCCTCATGGTATTCTCGGACTATATAACCTTAGCCCCACACCCACATGCAGCTAAGGTCAACTGATTGTGTGGGAGGGGTAACTGACTCCCCCATTGACTCCTTGACAGGTGTGGGAAGGAGGTGTAACTATAGCTTGCCAACATAGTGGTTGGAGGACATGGAGGACATTTCCAGGTAACATTCCACCACTTCTTCTAGCTCTTACATTCTTTCCATCAACCTCTCCCACAAAAAGTCCTTGAGCCTTGGAGGGGGTGGTAAGTATGGGATCTGAATGGGTAGGAGGGGAGGGGTAACTGACTCCCCCATTGACTCCTTGACAGGTGTGGGAAGGAGGTGTAACTATAGCTTGCCAGCATAGTGGTTGGAGGACATGGAGGACATTTCCAGGTAACACTCCACCCCTTCTTCTAGCTCTTACATTCTTTCCAACAACCTCTCCCACAAAAAGTCCTTGAGCCTTGGAGGGGGTGGTAAGTATGGGATGCTCTTCCTCCCATTGTGGCAAGGCACTGAGATTTCCGGTCTCTGCATCATCTGTTTTCCATGGACTGTTGGCCCATTTTAGTGGGATTCCATCTATTAAAAGGATTTGGTGCTAGGATCCACAAATGAGGGAGAACATTTTTAGACTGGTCAAATATTCCTGGAATGTTCAATGTTTCACTTCACATAGGATGTGTTCTACCATGCAGTCCTATTTGAAGATTGCCAACTGTACAACATAAAACCCTCGAGGTTCTTTACATTCTGTAGAACGTATCCTATGTGAAGGGAAACATTGAATATTCCAGGGATATTTGATGAGTCTAAATACTGATCAACCTCGACCTAGAGGATTACAAAGAAAAATGTTCCAGGAGACAAGAGGAAATGTTAGTAAAAGTCAAATCTCATATTATAAAAGAAAGAAGAGTAAATAGAAAATAAAATTTGGTTTCTGTGTTTATGCATGATGTGCAAAAAACAGGAAATACACAAAGCCCTGGTGGTCCTGTTTGGTGGACAGAGCTGATATGATTTGGGTTACAGTATGGTTGCACCCTCCAAGGGTTCACATGTTAGAAATTTGGTCCTCAGTTTGATGGTGTAAAATGGAGGTTCTAGGCTTTTGGAGTAACTTCCCTTGGAAGGGATTAAGGTAATCCTGACTTGGATGTCACAAGCTTGCTTCCCAGCTCTCTGTCTTCCTGTTTAGCCACATGCCCACCCCTGTTGTATGTATCCACATCATTCCATGAGATGATGCAGGTAGGGAGTCCCCACCCATGATGTTTGGATTAAGTGAACCATATTCTTTTTTTAAAAAAAAAAAAAGTATTTTATTTATTATTTTTATTTTATGTGTATGAGTATATTGCCTGCATGTAGGTAAGTGCACCCGTGCCATGCAGTGCTCATGGAGGACAAAAGAGGCCATCAGATCTCCTAGAACTGGAGTTATGGACAGTTGTTAGCTGCCATGTGTTGCTGGGATTTAAATCCAGGTCTTCTGCAAGAACAACCAGTGTTCTTAACCCCTGAGCCATCTCTCCAGCCCCATGAACCATATTCTTTACATTTATCTAGTCTTGGAAATCACTTAATAGAAAATAGGTATGAATATAGGAATCATACTCTTTTTTTTTTTTAGGGAATGACATATTTTTTAAAGGGAAGCAAGAAATCTAGGTATTTACATGAAATCATTCAAATTTAAATTGACTTGTAAACTCTGAGTTACTAGGCACAAAGTCTCTGGCTATCACGTAAATCAGATGCAGAATCACCAACATAAAAGCCTTATGGACCCTGATGATTATTTCCAGGTTTTAACTAATTTCATATGATTCAACACTCGTTTGATAGTTTCATGGGATAAATGGGTAGTTATGGATAAACCATTCTCACCCATGTTTACTTACCACTAGAAATAGGCATACTGTTACCAGAAAACTGGAAACTAACCTCTGTCCTTCAATGAGGTGGCCTAAGGTTAGAGGTGCTAACCCCTAGAACACTGTCCCAAAGATATAGACTGGAAAAAAAGATAAGGGAGCTTGAATGGGCCAGAAGTGGAAGGATGTACATTGGAGGGTCAAGGTGGTACACTGAGAGAGCAAAGGACCAGATGCCTTGTGTCTTTGTCAGTTAAGGCTTGTATCAGGGTGGGCATGAAAACTGCACCTGAGGCCAACCAAGGAAGAAATAATTAACTGCATCCTGTCCTGCTATTGTTGGTTTTGTAACTTTGAACCAGAATTGAGAATAGGTGTTTTGAGATGGGAGCTAGTTAAACAAAGGTATTATCACAGATTTCTCTTTTATCTTTTGTTAGCTTTGGGTATCAAAGCTATGCCTTCCAGATAGTTAATTGTATTGACTTTCATCAGTTCATCCTTCAGCTTTGTGAATTTTTTTAGCTGTGGGCCTGCAAGGAACAGGAATCACCTGTCAGCTTTGTAAACTGCTTAAGCCCCGCTCCGCCCCGCTGCTGCTACTCTTTATATTGTTGTAATTTGTGTTTGTAGATTTGTGTGTGCATGCATATTCTCATGTGTGTGCAGTTGTGAATATACATGTGTGTGGATACATGTAAAGGTCAGAGGTTACTATCAAGTGTCTTCCTCCTTGATAACTCTCCACTTTGTTTATTGAGGCAGAGTTTGTGAATTCAGCTAGGCTAGCTTGCGAGCTGTTCCAAGGATCTCTAGTCTCCATCTCCCAAGTGCTGGGATTCCAGGTAGTCGCCATACCCACACTATAACATGGGCATTGGGGGTATAAACTCCAATACTCATGTTTTCCCTTTATCCACTGAGTCATCTCCCCAACCCTTGCAATTACAAGTAATTTGAGGTTGGCTTCCTAAAATGTTAGTGTTTTAGTTTTATACTGCCTGTTTGAGTCTCTCACTCCTCCTCTCAATTCCTTAACTTTAAAAAAACTTTATGCATCTATTTATGTAAATTAAGTGTGTAGGAAATGTCAGTGTATACAAGTGATGGTCAAAGAATAACTTCTGAGAGTCTGTTCTCTCCTTCCCTCATGTGGGTCCCAGAGATCAAACTCAGATATCAATCTCAGTGGCAAGGTTCCATACCTACTGAGCCCTCTCCTTGGCCCAATAGCTCCCTAACTTCTTGACTATCCTAAGACTACCACAACACTTTAAAACTCTGACTAAAAAACCAGCTAAAGACTAATTATATAAACATGATTTGAAGCTATATTTAAAATTCTTTCATAAAATATAAGAAATCGAATTATACCAAATTGTAAATACTTTAATTAGGTGTGTAACTAGAAAATTAAGTATTAGTATAGCAACTGAAATGCTACTTCTTTTTATATTTTCATAACTACTAGATAGGAATTGATTCAAATAGATGACAAATATTAGATTCAAATGTAGACCAAAAGTCACAACCATGTAGAGATCAAATCTACTAAGTAAGGATTATTCTGATCCTGAGATGTTATTGACAGGGCCCCTCTCTTTGCTCTGTGTTTCCTTCTGCCCTTCTGTTCTGCTCCATGAAAGGATCTCTTAGCTGTCACGAGCAGAAAATCTCTGTGGTTACTTCATAGTACCTGTCATTTCTTCTCTCTCTTTCCCCTCCCTGTGCTCCCCTTCTCTTGCCTCTCCTCCCTTCCCACCTATGTTTTTCTCTTTCCCTCTTCTCCCATTTTGCCTTCCTTCCTCCTTCCTGTCTGTCCCCTCTTCCTCTTTCTTGTACCCTTTAAACAAGTATCACCCATATTAAAGGCAGCTGGATAAAAGAATTCTCTCAATCCTTAGAAAATAAAAAACATTCAAAATAAAAAGACTAGAAAATCTGAATGTCCTTGGGTTTGCCATCCTTTTGGTTTTTTTTTCTTGTGTGTGTGTGTGTGTGTGTGTGTGTGTGTGTGTGTGTGTGTGTGTGGTATATTTGTATGTGAGGTGTGCATACACAGGTGTATACATCCATGTGAAGTCCAGCAGTCGACATCAAGTATCTTCCTCAGTCACTTTCCACCTTCTACCTGGAGACGTGGGCTCTCACTAAACCTGGAGCTCAGACTCTCTAGATTTGCTGGCCAGAGAGCCCAGGGTCCTCCATGCCTCTACTGTCCCAGCACTGGGATGACAGAAGCACCACATCTGGATTTATATGGATGCTGAGAATCCACACTCAAGGCCTCATGCTTGCAGACTTTATTACCTGGACCATTTTTCTAGCCCTTCCACCCTTCAGTTTCTAAAATGCATCTAGCCTCGATTGCTCTTTTCCTATCTTCAACAGTAGAAAAAGAAAAAGGAAACTTAAGAAAAGCAACTAATGAAAAACAGCAATTGCCTAAAAATGAGCAGCTTTTATAGCACACATTCCTTATTAAAATAAAATTTAGCTGCAGATTGCATTTGATAAGCACCCACACCTAGAATGGTCTTATTTCTTATTTCAGCTCCATCTGAGTGACTTTTAATATTCTAATCTTTATCTACTTAATCGCACTTTGTTTCTTTACCTGTCATTCAAGCTCCTCCCTCATGTCACCAGAGTCTTGTGGTCATGTGGCAATGTCAGCATGACCTGGACTTCAGCAGCCAGAAGGAGGCTTCCAACTTCTTTCCTCGTCAGACCACCACCTATATCTCACTCCATCTCACAACCCCCACGCACACACACCTACCCACTCAGCTGCTGTTCCTCTAAAAGAAAAGTCCATGACTTGCCTTGCTGAGAGTATAAGATGCCCAGACAGTTCCTAAATTACACAAAGACTCCACAAGCTGTGCAGCCAGACATGGCTCTACCATCCCAGACTGTTTTCTGATTTACCTTCACCCTCTCTGTCCTTAAGGGTTGCATAGAATTCTTTTAGCACAAGTTGATATTGTTAAACTGACTTCAGAAATACAGGCAGAGCAAACATCATATTCCAAGACAAAGGGGGCCCCTAAAGTCTCACCACATAAAACTGACAGTGGAAAGAACCGGTGCAAGTGGTCAGACAACAACCCGAGCTTCCAACACGTATGAAAAGAGAAGACAGCACAGAGAACACAGGACAGTAAATGCTTCCTTTCTTTCCTTTCTTTCATGCCCCTCCCCGACTTCCGACTTCCATCCAACTGGAACGTGCCAAGCTTAGTCTCCCGGGAGGAAGGAATTAAAACATGAGTACCACAGAGGTTCAGTGAGTTGGAAGGCAGACTCTAGCACTTGGCCACTGTGAGCTTAGGCAGTGAGGCCTGAATGAGGTAACTCACAGAAAAGTCATCTCATATACAGGAAACACTCAGCTGATAACTATTATATTTGGCAAGGACAGAACAATGAATAGTAACGGGGTATTGGGGATTCCCCCCCCCAAAAAAAGCTTCTATATTTTATTATTTCCTTTATTATTACTTTATAACTGTATTCACCTCTTTATTTAATAACAGCATGTTAATTTTATACACATTGCATTTCTACTAAATTTTGAAGTTGGAGGAATTTATTTTAGAGGGGGAATTTTTCTCAGAAATCTTATAATATGTCGAGCCATCTTCCCATGTCTCTGGTGGCCTCCACTTGATGGAGCTGTTGTAGTTAGGGGTAAACAGAGCAAGAAATCCTTAGAAATCCTTCAAAAAATGCTTCACAATTCTTTCATAACTAATGAAAATCAGCCCAAGTTCACACTAACTGGCAAGTAAAGCTTAGTCTCCTGGGAGGAATGGATTAAAAGCATGAGTTTTCATTATTCTAGAATAATAAAGAAGTCACATGCATACCTGACCAAAGATCAAGCTAGGAGCATTGCAAAGCCCAGTCACACAAACACTGCAGTCTGAGGAGGAAGAGATAATCAGCAAATGGCCACCTGATTCACAGATCTCCAAGGAACTTATCCGGTCTTCATGAGGCTGAAAGGATCTGATCAGGGCTGGCATCTGGGTGATTTTGTTCTTCATGGAATTAAGACAATACTCCTAAATGAAAAGAACTGCCCAAACTTTATCCAAATATTAAATTAATTATAATGACAGCAGTGTTTTAAAATCCTGATGAGGAAATAGAAAAAAATGCATTTAGAAATGACAGACTGTGATCCATATTCAAAAGAGAGGTCTTGATGAGAGAAGCTAGAAAACAATATTAATATTGGCAAAAGGCTTGAGATCAACAGGACTGACTTGGGAAGAAGGGAGGAAGAAATACACAGAAAGGCAGTTATCTGAGAGACATGCTGTAGCCATGTTACAGATCACCCAATATTACATAATTTTGTAATGTTATTTAGAAAATTGTGTAGGTAATCAGTGATTTTTAAACCAATTCAGGATGAGGATAATGTCAGATGAAGGACAGGCAAACTAGATTACATTTACATTTTAATTTCAAATAAGGCATATCTGGTTATTTATATCTGAACAGTGCTAGGGTAAAGTACTGATAAAATTGCATCAGGAAAGTGACTTGACTATATATTAATAGGCCTTCAAAACTGAGAAAAATCTTTTTCTCCATCAATTATTTAAAAGAAGTCTCTGCTCAAAACATGTAAATGCTTTCTTTAAAATACTTGAGACAGAATATTTCTTCCTTTATCTAGGAAACACACAAGTTGTGATTTACATGGCCAGAGTGTTATAATCAGGTATTTACTATGGTCAAAAATAATGCTGATGCTGGGAGGATCTTTTCAGTTTACCTCTATGTTCCAGATTTTCAACCATCCTTCAGGATCTCCTGTGACTAGGTATCGATTCATTTTATCAATAGACATAGTAATGGATCCAACTCCAGCATGAGCCAAAAATTCAGCTACGAGTTCTTTCTTCAGTGTGTCCCAGAACCTGACATAACCAGATCCTCCACATGACACCAGGTTAGCACCTCCTAGTAAAGGAAATCAAATTAGGAAATTCTACCCAGAAATGCCCAAAGTGGCTTCTTCCAGTGGCTTGCCCTGTGGAGAGCATATGATACTGGAGAGGCAAATAGAACAGTGATCTATTCCCAACATCACTCTGATTCTCTAAGTTATAAAACACAGATGCTCTTACATCAACCTTGCTGATGGCATTAAGAAGAATTAATATTGATTATTAATGAGCTAGGTTATATAAAATATTCCATTAAGTTTAGTTTCCATTCCTTAACACAATGATGCTGTTTGCATTTTAACTTAGGAAGAACTAATTTGTTTCTTCTAATAAACATAAAATACTAATATTAACATAATGATAATGTTATATATATATTTATATATATAACTTGGTTATCCTAATAATCCATTGGACATGTACATAGCTGTAAAAGTCCTCATACATAGACCTAGATGCATACCTGTGATTAGAGCATGATAGCTATTGATGTCTCTATTTAGAAGTGCACCATAGATTCTATTTAAGAGCTTGTTTTTAATTTTTCATCAGGAATTTATTGTATTTATGACACACATTTGTATTAACAGATCTTGAAATAACCTTTTTCACTTTCTACTCTTATATGCTTTGCAAAAGCACTTTATCTAAATTCTTCTGTGGCAAAGTTCTTCTTATTTGATAAATCTCTAAATGACTTCCAATTTATTTTACAAATATGCTGGTGATTAACAATCATATCTGTGTAATGTAGAAGTAATAGCATGTCTCCACTTGAATGGAAACAATTTAGATATAAGAATTAGCATTGAAAAAATGAGTGTAATTTTAGGATAATGGTTTATATTGTGAGTATAAATGTGTTCTACAGAATACAAAGCTTTATCATCTGTTTGAAGTCCATTTTAAATACTATGTAAGGTTTTTGAAACTATAGGAGGTATAACTTCACTGATGGTAAAATTTTTATAAAAATATCATACAGATTTTCCATTTGCAAATCGAATGTAAGAAAGTGATTATTGCACAAAACATGGTTGAAATGTTCATTTCTTTTTCCAAATGTAATACACAGGTTTAGATCCCAATTGTTATAGAAAAATTAACTATAATTCCTAATTGAGATGAAATTCCAAAGAATATGCCTATTCTCAAGAGCATATTTTTTGAGGGGAGATGGGAAGATACGTAGGTTGCATCTATACCGTGTTTCAAAATTAGGCAAATGGTTGTCTATAATAATACCCACTCACTACAATAAGTCAAATGATGCCACCAAAGTATCTCTCACAACAAAAGACTTAACCAGGTCTGACTTATTGTAGGAAGTATCTACACCTGGTAAATACACTCAGACCACTTCAAAACAATTTTCAAGACAGAATCAGGCAGCTGAGATTAGCAGTTATTTCAAATTCTGCCATTGCCTCCAATCTCCAAGTTCCTCTTCATTTTCCCCTAGATATTTGATGCTGGTACAGTCATAGATTCTATTTCTATATGGACTTAAGTATTGACTTGTACTTGGAGCATGTACCCAGCTGTACCCTCTGACCTTCTAAAATACCTACATGTCATGACTGAGACACTGATATCAGTTGTTTCCCATATCAAATATTTGATGGAATTTTCCTCAGTATCATTTCAGGATATACAGCACCATGTAAAATATTATGCAGATCCATTTCCCACCATTCCCAACCCGAGCTGTCCATGCCAATGTCCTTGGCCTTTCACAACCCATGGCAAACTTAATAGCTATGTAAAGTCTAACACCTAGATAAAAATAGATTGAACTCTCTATTGCTCCCTTTCCAAAATACAGAAAGATAAAATATAACTAAATATATGTAAATATATTACCTGTTATTGCAGAGATTTTTCTTGCTTCAAGGAAGCAAAGCCTCATAACAGCATTATTACCCTCTGTGTCAATCTCAAAACTATGGGCAGCCAGGACAGTCTGGTCTGCTGGGGAGTGAGTTGGGCATCCCCTATCTGCACTGAGCTTTCGGGCTTTTGGATCTGTAATAAAGACAAAGTTGGGGGTCTTAATGAAGAGAAATATCTGTTTTTTAATCTAATACCTATGACCAACAACAGACCTTCTTCCATCCCAGTCTCAGATGAGATGACACCATCAAGTCTCACAATACACACTGAATCAACACTAGCTCTCACCCCAACTTGAAAGATTGTTTGATTTCATCTTTGCTTTGCATATTCCATGCACTTACTGTGTTATTCAATGACACAAATTAATAAGAACTTTATATCAGAGTCACTGCTAATTTCACCAGATCTCAGTACATTCAAGACAAATGTGACTTTAATGCCCAAGAACTTCTGGCTTCTTAATCATTAATGCTAATCCTGAAATCAGTGTAATGAATATGAAATCTAATGGCTATACATACACTTGAATAAATTTTTAGCAAGTCTATTTGTAAGTGGGTTACTCTGGAGAGGACATTCTTAATATCAGTTCAATTATATACTTCAGACCACAGTAATAAAAATTGAGAATGTTTACCTCATAATATATGAATAGTCTTCAAATAGTTTTGAAAAATCTCTGCAGAGATATCTTCAAATTTTCAAATCAAGAAATATAGCAATGCTAGGGATGGGGAGATGACTCAGCTGGTAAAGTGCTTGCCACACTGGCAGGAGAACCTGTGTTCCATCTGCAGAACCCACTTAAAAATGCAGGATATTGTGATGTGCATTTGTATTCCCAATGTTTGGAAGGTAGAGACAGGGTCCCTGGGGTTCACTGGCCAGCCAGCCTAGTCTGTATAAAAACAACTCCATGATGATGAGAGGCCTTGGCTCAAGCAACAACAAGAAAAAAAATCACGATGGTGGGCACCAGAGAAATGACAGATGAGGTTGTCCTCTGGCCTCCACATGTTTATGCATAAATGTGCACATGAACCTGCACACACAAACACATACACCAAAAAAAAAAAAGATATATAACAGAGTCCTTTATGTCTTTTAGACAGTTGGCTTTTTTTTCTCTTATGTATTTCTGTATGTATGGAATGGCAGCCACAGTAAAGACATTCTGAAATTGTGCTGTCTTATAGGCCAGGGAAAGAGAAAGAGGCCGAATTCCACCATTTCCACAGAGGGTTAAGATGAATCCTAATGGTTAGTTCTTTGTACATAAAGCAGGTCAGAGCTTTGTGTCTGCAGCCAAGTAATCCCTCAAACTCTTAAATTGTTAAATTGGTTTTCCTAATCCCAATAAATCACTTCCTCAGCTTTTTACCCACATGCGCGCACGCGCGCACACACACACACACACACACACGCACACACACACGCGTGCGCGCAAAACCACTGTATTTGATAGCCAGGTTTTTTTTTTTCTTAAGGTTGAATTTATTCTCTGTGAGCTTATCCAATTGAGACAGCAGAACCCGGCTCGGCCATAGGGAACGATATATTCATTATCCAGAGAAATTAGTCTAAGGAAAAACCTTTAGTTTCTAAGGAAACTAATATAAAGCATGAAAGACAATTGTCAAGACATTTTACTTAAGAATAAAATATTCATGTGCTCTGCTAACTGCCATAAAATACAATATACTCCTGTCTAATGCTCCTTGTGGGTTTCTAGAGGAATAATTTAAGATTTCCAGGTGGCATAATATTTAATACAAGCACCAGACTGAGGCTGAACATCAAATCAAGTGAACACAGTTCCCATTATTTTACCAAGGAATACCCAAGATTCACTCAAAGGCAATTTGGCAAGTTTTATTGACTAAATCTAAACTAGGTAAAAGTGAGAGGCCTGCTCCCTGCTGTCAGCAATACAGAAATGCTGATGTAGCACCACAGGGAGAAGAAATGGCCTGTGTGGTGAATTTGCTAGGCCAAGTCAATCTCAAAGTTCTTCCTGTCTTTTATCCCACAGGGTCTTCCTGCAGCCCCAGTTGGTAGAACTCACGCTATAGACCAGGCTGGCTTCAAACCAAAGAGATCTGCTTGCCTCTGCCTCCCAAGTGTTGGAATTAAAGGTGTGAGCCACCACACCCAGCTCAAGGTTCTTCTTACACACTTTGATGAGACAACATATTGCCAGTCCTTCTCTTGACCAATCGTGTATAATTTAGGTATATGCTGCATCAGGTACATGCATATAGAGCCAGCCCTACTGTGCTCTGACTCAGCGCGTTATTTTGTTTTCAAACCTGCACTTACCTAATTTGGATGTCAGCTGCCTCTGGTAATCAGGATGAAGGACATGGTGAGCAATTTCTGTACTGTTGTTCCACAGAATAATTTCCCCATCATAGCTCCCTGCAGGAACCAGGTTAAAGAGCATAAATTACCAGAAGATTGGACAGAAATACACACAAAAAGCAACTAAAGGCCATTATCAATGTTTCTTATGTACAATCTTGTGCATAGCAGACATTCTGTAATTTTGGTGACATGAGTAATAATAATAATAATAATAATAATAATAATAATACCTTGTATTTCATTAACTTTAGACTTTCAATATTCAAAAAACAACCTGTGCAGGTGGATATAAATTGGTGTTATCTCCATTTATTTTAGGCTAATAAATCATTCAGGATAAAAGCTCTGAATTTAAACAATTTGAGTTTCAGTCCAAGTTGTGACACTTACTAGTCGCATAGCCTTATACATGATATTTAACTCAGCTTGATGCCAAAATTTCTTCACTGGCAGAACTGTGTTAATCATTGTACTTATCTCAGAGTGTTTTAATAAAGTGCTAAGCACAATGCAGGTACTAAAAAGATGCTAATTAGCACCATGTGCCTTCATTGTTCAGGCCTCTTAGATTGCTGTTCCCCATGCTTTTTATATGTACCAGTTCTTTGAATTCTTCCTCTCCCAAATTCTTTCTGAAATACTTTCTCTAATCCTACAATTCTCCCTACAGAAAATATTTGCTACCACTCTTCATGATGAACAGAGACAAGTTCAAAGAAAGTAAGCGTGACCCAGTCTGTTCTGTGCAGGAATAACACAGCAATGTCGAGATAGCAAACTCGGCGACCACTGAGGACATCCCACTACTGAGCAGAGGGACAAGGATAATGGAGTGCACAGGGAAGAGCCGTTGGGGGGGGATGTATATATGGTGACTTTGTAGGATTTGGGGAGAGGGAAGAGAAAAGCAAACTAAACGCTGTGCTGTCCTGGAGAGGGCAATCTGTATAACTCAGAAGCTGGGTAAGGGTGATGGATTTCAGCTGCATGGTGGATCTCTTGTCCTCTATGATTCCAAAATGCTCTATGAACACAATGCTTGACTGAATGTTTTCACAGTAGAAGTGAGGACATGAGAGTGAATGAAGAGATTAGGACATGTTAACACGTTGTCTGAGGTAGAGATGTCAAAGGTTAATGTTTCCATTAATAAGCATCTGAGTGTCACCAACTTGTGACTCATACCAACAGTCCCAATCTTGGTCTTGAAAAATAGACCCCAAAATGTTAGTATTTGTTGAGCTTACTGTGTGCCAAGCACCATGTTAAAATGTTATTCAGTTGGTTTGTACTTTAAAATAAAAATATATACAAAGTCATTTTTAGCCAAAGAAAACTATGATTTAAAATTTAAATAACTCACGACATCATGCAGTAGCAAAGTAGTGAATTTGGGTTGTGAAACCACAGAGACAGCCTGGGAGTAGGTGGTCCTGACTACTAGTGTGTCACCATGGAAGTGAGAAACTAACGGAGCCTTAGGACTGCTTCTTTTGGAAGTCTGTTCATTTTTCAGTTGAGGAAAGCCTTTCTCAAAAGTGGCTCCAACCAACTAAACTGTCTCTAAGCCAATAACAAGCGAAGACTCAACTTACCTGTAGCAAGAGTGTGTGGAGGTAAAAAAGCAGCACACAAGATGTCCTCATGGTGACGGACTCCCCCTTTCCATTCTTCAGACTGGATCAAAAATTGATTGAAGTTCTGGGGTCGAAACACAGTAACAGCTCTACAAAAAGGATATAGAATTTAGCTATGAATATAAAATTGATTTTGATACTGAGTAGTCATTATCCACTACAGTGGTGAGATTGGAGAAAACTAAAACACCATGTGGCCCCAAATCTTATCACTACCTATCACCCATAATAAAGGGAACTTCAAACTGAACTTCCTTTTAAATTCTCACACTTAATTCTCTGGTAAATTATGAATACTTAATGTGAGGAGGCTAATTATCCCTTCTCAATCATTAAAAGCAAAAATGCATCCATTTATAGATTCATTGTGTCTTTAAGACCCTAAAGCCAAGCTTCTTCACACATATACCAGGAAACCATTGAGTTTTATGGCAATAATAGTGAAAAGTGGGGTGGATCTACAAACACTGTCAGTAGCTTAAGTGAAACCAAAAGAGTATCTATCATCAAAGTTTCTTAGGCATTAACATATGACTATTCTTGGAACTTGCCACTTCAAAGAAATATGACACCGGGCAAATGCATTTTGAACAGAAATAATCCTTTTAGAGTACACAACATCCTGGGGCACTGCTGACAAATTTGAGCACAGACCAGACTGGGGATGGAATTAACTGTCTGGTACCTAGGAGGGAATGAAGGAACATAGAAATCAGATTGTGGGAGAGGCAACTGATGCCACCGTATTTCCACTTAGTGGCTTGAGCCCTGGTTGTCAGCCAGTGCTAAGCTTCCCCTTCCATTCATGATCAATCACACCTCAAATAACCATTTGTGATCATAGCTCGAGCCTTAATTTTATCTTCCCTTCCCTGAGTTGTGTTTCTTTTTCTACCACTCTAAAGGCCTCTCACTTGTCCTGCTGGAGGAGGGAGCTTTCTTTCCCTCCTTGAAACCTTCTTGTTTCTGGTTTGTAATCTACATTATACTAGTAAATTGTCATGTTTTGTTTGAGCTCACTCCAAGCTGATTTGTTTCAAAGTATCCTCCAAGGCTCATTGTCCAGGGATGGGCTGCCTGCCCCCCAACTCTGTAACACAGAGAGAACAGCAAAACAGCCTAAGAATAAAAATGTCACATCCTTGAAAACAGATAGAAGCTAAACCACTTCTAGCAGATGTTACTATTGTTTATTCCAGAGAGAAGGTGTGAGTTCAGCCATGGAAACCACATCCATAGAGAGAAAGATCAATTGGAAATTCCAACTACTGCTTCAACTTCCCCAGTCAATTTCTGCTGAATATTTTGAGCATCCGTTTTTATCATCCATCTATCTATCTATCTATCTATCTATCTATCTATCTATCTATCTATCTATCTATCATCTATCTATTTTTCTTTCTTACTATCTATCTTTCTATCTATCATCATCTACCTACCTATCATCTTTCATTTCTCATCTGTCTATTGCTGGCTGTTACTCAAAACTGAAGGTATGATTGTCCTAGATCATTCTTCATAGCATACGGAGCACAGTTCTTGCTTCTCTCCTGCCTGCTGTATTATTATTTTCCTAGTCTCAATTCCCCCCTTTCTTTCACTCTTTTGCGATGAGCATTCTTCATAGCCATTGCTCCCTTGCTTTATATTCACTCAAATTTCCTTAATCAGAGGTCTCATATGCCACCATGAGTTTCAATCTCAGGTTGATACAAATGCTTCTTCTATTGATCTTCATCTGTAACCTTCACCAGTATTAAGTGGTTTCATTTGCCAGTTGGCAGTTCCATATATGTACTTCTTCTATTGCTAACAGATCTTAATGCTTGAAAAACAAAACCGCCATCTTTCTTCCACACTAGCCCTCTGTCCTGAATTCCCGAATTTGGTTCATAGACCAGCATTACAGCCTCGCCTCTGTCATTCTCTTCCCTAGTCAAGTTCAATGCTGATGTATTACATCTGCCATATATAACATTTACGTTCCTTCCTTTCCATTTTAAACAGTCAGCTACATCTCCCTGGGTCAGTGCTCTCCATTCAGCTGATCAGCAATTATAAGAAGCTCCTAACCAGTCTTACTGCCACTAGTCTGCTCTCCTGTGAGAAATCCTGAATCATGCCATGAGATCTACCATTGCATTCTGGAGTGTTTCCATTCATTCTGCAAGCATTCCAAGCTCCTCTGTAGCAGTCCCTACAGGTTTAAGGCTCTGAGCACAAAATGAAGAAAACACTAAGTGACATGTGGAAAGTGCTAAGGTAGTACTGATTAACCACTTTCGAAGTCCAGAGCAGAAATCACTGCAGGCTGGTTGAGGGCTGTTATTTAAAATGGGCCATAGATGATGGTAGGACTTGGGAGATGGAAGCACAGCAGGCAGGGGAGGAAGGATAATGACAGACAAGGCTAGGGCCCTACTTGAAAATATTTAGTGAATTTCCATTTCCTAAATAATAAAATCTAAATGTGTATTTTTTCAAAATCCAATAATATATAGATTTAATCTCTGTCATTAGAATTATTTCTCCCTATTCTTCTATCTTCGCCTTTCAAAGGCATACATAAATTCTCAATGAAATATTGACCAGAGCCACTAGAAGCAATAGTGTACAGTTTTATGTAGAATGTTAGAGAAATAGATTTCACTGAAATAGATATTACGTAATGAAATATAATACAGCTTTAATCTAAACTATGCAAACAGAATATGGGTTTCAAATCTACTTCTGTCTTGCAGTGATGCTAAGAACTGTCAGGTTAATTTCATGAGGCGCACCATCTTGCCTAAATCATATTCTTTTCATTCTCTAAGCAGCCTAGACATCTCCAGCTACTTTGTTTTCCTTTGTGGTATGGTCTCTTCCTCTATGGGCTTCTTTTCACACGCAGCCCCACATGTATCTATCCATACAGCATCCTCTCAGGCCCCTCATATTCCAGAGGCTTCTATAACAACTAGCAGGTGAGGAAATAATTCTCTTCTAACCTCTTAAACCATTCACTTACAATATTTAGTAGTATATCTTATAGATCCTTTGATTTTTAAAAATAAGTTACCAGGGATCTTCGTTTCTTGAAGTGCATGAGGGAAAACTATCTGCCTGTGGGCCACTTCCTTGAGCAGAACTTCCATTACCATTCCATATCAGTGCTCTCCCTTGAGTCTCTCACCCCTCACTGATTCATTTTCCTTTGTACTATTTATCATCAGATGGCATTGTATTCTGTATTTAGTGTTTGTTATTTTCTGTCTCTTTTTCCATAGAGTAGGCTCTAGGAAAGTCAGAACTTTTCCTCCTATCTCCTCAACCCTAGAATAATGCCTCATATATAACAGACAATAAGCAAGTATTTGTGAAGCAAGTATTTTTCAAAATAATTATTGTAATATGAATTTAATTAATTGGAACTTAGAAAGACACTATACATAATTCAAAGCTCTGATATTACAGTATAATCTCATCATCTCTATATAAATACATATATTTCTAAATTTCTCTATCTGCCAGTAAATTTGGGTGAAGAAATTATGCTTTGGAGAGTGTGAATGAGGAAAGACAGTGAGAGAACACTCAAGCAAAATTTCAATGTCAAATGTCTTTTTCTGCCAAAATGCCCATATTAAATGGATGAAGATTATATATTCAGGGAACACCACCCAAAGCACAAAGTGCTTTTCACAGTCTGCTACAAAAAGTAGCCCTTATGACATTTGACCTTGTGTGTCAAAACATTGAAAAAGTAATTACCTGGAACCTTCCCTTAAAACCTCACCTGAAACTTTGATTGGAATTGACAGTTGTCCTTAAAATACATTAAAAAATCCACACTCTAGTTTGCACCTTTTCCATTCCAAAGACAACTTTAGGTTTGCCCTTTTGTCAAAAGTAAAATTAAAGTTAAGAATGAGCCAATTTTCAGGCCATTTGAAGAGTCAGAGACTTGTTCTCTCTGTACTGAAGAAGTTTCCTAGCTCTGTTGAACCCTGTATAGATAAAATCCTGACAGCATTGCCCTGAATCATTGTGTCATATTATAAAGAGGCTCATTTTCTGATTCAGTATTTATATATAAAAACCAAATCTTTGACAATAAAATCTGTTTATCTATAATCAGTCTCTTTTCTAGGATAAATGAGTTAGAAAAATGTCTTGTTTTTGAGCAAAATTTCATCATGTAGAAATTGTTATGCAACGAATGATAGAACATTATCAACTATCTGTTACTTCAGAGGTTAATTATCGTTGTTCCAATTATTGTAAGTCTTTTTAATTCCCTTTAATTCATGGCTTTTTAGGCTAATAATGAGTATATTGTAAGCATACAATTAATTCATAATCATTTTGTTTTGATTTGTTCACCAGTTTTCTTCTTCCTAAAATTCATGAGTTCAATTTTTAAACATTTGAGGTAATTACAAAATCAGATTTAGGAATACTGTGAATTTTAAATATCCTTATCTTCTTTTTAGTTCCAACATGGAAAATTTAAAATAAATCACAACTTTAGACCTTTCCACTCTGATTCTTAACCCAGTAATAGAAATTAATTGAGCCTCATGGGGCTATAGTTCCTTAATAAGGCAATTATTAAGAACTTAATATCTTTTATTAGATAAGTTTTATTCCTGAGCAACTTCCAATCCTTAAAGTCATTTCATTTAGAAAATACTTTTTAAAAATCCAATTAAGCCTATGTAAACTGATTTAATTTCTGAACTGTGTATAGAAGTTGAATATGAAATTGCCAAGGGAAAATGGGGAAAATAAAATTATATAAAGAACTATTTATGGGGCTGGAGAGATGGTTCAGCAGTTAAGAGCAATGACTGCTCTTGCTGAGAACCTGGGTTCAATTACCAACACCCACATGGGCACTAACAATCATCCAGTAACTCCAGTTCCAGGGGCTCTGATGCCCTCTTCTGACATCCAAGGGCACTGCACAACATGAGTACACTTACACACATGCAGGCAATATACTCACATAAAATAAAAATGATAAATAAAATAGTTTTTTTAAGAAATGAACTATTTACTGAGTGCCTATTTTTCACAGAGCTCCATGAAGAATACACTAACAATAATATTTTCAGAATTATTTCAAATTATATAAAAGGTTTTCTATTTTTCATATTTGTACATGTCTATAATTTTAACGTGATAAAAATTTATTTAAAAAAGTTCAGAAATGTATACAAGATGATAGTTATTTTAATTCACTTTTATCATTTCACAATGTATGTGGGGAAATGGGCCGGTAAATGCTTCTGTTATCCAGGCTAACGCCATAAAGCACTTCAAATGATGCAAACAGAGGGCAGCGTGCCGCACCAATGAAGAGGAGACACATAGCCAAATGAACGAATGAGGATCGGGCGGGGGGCGGGTATAAAAGAAAGCCATAACGGCACAATAAACGAGCTTGCTGGCGGCTTGCTGATGACTAGTATCTCCCCAGACCTGTGTCCTTGATCTTGCACCTACTCTCCTCCTGCAGGCCTGGGACAGAGGTCTAGAGCCACAATAGACAGCAACAAATGTATACAAATAAATTATTTTCATTCTCAGGGGCATGTGAGATGACTCAGCAGTTAAGAGCACTGCCTGCTCTTGAAGAGGACCTGGGTTCCATTCCCAGAACCCTCATGGTAGTTATCAACCATCTTTAACTTCAGTTCTGGGGAATCTGATACCATCTCCTGGCCTCCACAGGAATTGCACGCACATGTGCACTTAAATACATACAAACAAAACACTCACACCTAAAATAAATATAAATAAAATATTCTAAACTAAAAAAATTAAAATTATTTTCATTGTCAAATATACCTAGATAAATTGGGAGGGGGGGAATCTCTTCCTTACAGAAAAAGAAGCTAGGAAACTAAGTTTATTTTTAAGTACACAAAAACATAATTTTGGCACAGTTTGAAATCATAAACCATTGTGAATATTTAGTTGACTTTAACCTGTACATATTACAAGCCCACTTTGAATACATGTTAAGATAACTGGTAAATCATTAATCTAATTAATGAATACTTACCAACATAAGTATGGCCAATGATTCAAGAGGGTAATTTGATTTTCTATAAATTCACAATTTTGTCTCTAAGTACATTTTCCTTAAAATAATTAGAAACCTGTTTCCATCAGTTCTGTTTTTGGCCATCTTTATTCTGAGAGATAATTTCTCTGGATGAACAATCAGGTTCCTGAATAACCAGCACAGGCTCATTAACTTCTTTTGTTCATAACCATGTTTGCAATGATAGCTGAATTTCCTGGCTTGTATGTTGTAAATGTCTAAATGAATATGAACTTCCAAGAGTAGGAATCATTGATTCTTCACATTCAACATGCTGTAGTTCCTAATTCAGTGATTTCTATCTGGGTGTAGTTTTAAAATATTTATGGTAAAGAAATGGAAGAAATATATTTACCTAAATCGTTGGAGTATATAAGTTGGTTTTTGTCATGTGTTTGTGTGTTTCTTCAAATGCATAAAACAATTTCATTAGCTCTTCTTGGAACAAACAAACTTCTTAGTCATTTGCATTACTGTGTGTACTTGCTTCCCCATGATTTTATTACTCCAGTTGCCAATAGTCCACTTGAGTGGAAAGTAGACTGTAGTCTATGGCACAGGTTCCACAGCCTTCTATTGTATCTTTGGCTAGTCCACTAACATATTCAAGCCTCAAGTTTCTTACTTGTAGAGAGAAAAGAAGGTATTTTGTCTACTGGTTATGAAGATAGAGTAGATTTTAATATTTATGTTGCCTGTTTCTTTCAGGGTATGACTTGCGTAATTCATCTCTCTAATCCTCAGTTTCCCTATATAACATTAGGTCATTCAATAAGTCACCAGAAATTTATATAACTTAACCATATATATACATATATATACATATTAGAAGAATGTGTGTAACTTAGGAATACACACACACACACACACACATACACACAACGTGTTTAAATAAAGTACCAATGACTAACATGTACAAAAACAAAAGGAGGACCTATCTCCATTCATCCCTGCTTGTTAAAAGGGATATCCTATTTAATATGACACCTGAACAAGTCTTAAAATAGGAGTAAATGTCAACTACCTTTCAAAAATGGATAGGGCTGTCTGGAGAGATGGCTCAGTGGTTAAGAGCACTGGATGGTCTTGCATAGAGCCCGGGTTAAATTTCCACCACCCACATGGTGGCTAACAGCTGTCATAACTCTAGTTCCAGGGGATCCAATGCCCTCTTCTGACCTCCCAGGCATTGCATGACACAAGTGCACTTACATACATGCAGACAATATACTCATACACATAAAATAAAAATAATAAATAAAATATTTTTAAATATAAAAACTGGGCAGGGTTTTCCAGATAAGAAAGAGAAATATAGATACTAGGATATGAAACAATATTTTTCATGGGAGAAAAATGCATAAAATTTAAACTAGAGAGAGAATCTAGAATACATCCAGGCCAGAGGGAGCTTGGATTTATTTTATAGACACACTGAAAGGTTTTAAACAAAGAAGTATCCAAGATCGAATTCATTATAAAATAAAGCATTGTAGCTAAAGTGTAAAACATCTATTTAAGGAGTGATAAGTGGGCAGGAAAGGACAAATTAGAAGGCTGTGGCATTCATCCAAGCAGACATGATGCTCTAAATAACACAATTGTAGTACTCACTGGAGTAAGTTTACGAAACACTTAGAATTTTGTAAAATAGACAAGCCTCAGTGACTACTGGCATGTGCGTTGGATGGACAATGGAGAAAAAAGATGGAGGTCCACTCCTGTGGCCATTAAGAGTAGATTAACCTTAAATTATTTATTGTTATACCCCTAGATTAACACACCCCTCAACTCTCAACAGAAAGTTTTCCTCATGCAGCAGATGGTGATTAACACAGAGAGCCACACAGGTCAACATGCAGAGAATAAGAGGCTGCAGAATATTTACACCTGAATAAGACACCAAACCTTTGCCACCCAAAGTTCAGGAATCCTTGGAGAACTTCTATCAAAACTCTGTCTCCCAAAGTTCAGGGATCATTGCAGAAGCGCAGGCTGAAAGACTGTGAGAACCAGAAATGGTAGATAACCACAAGGAAACAGAGTTTTCTAGACAGCTATGCAGTTACTCACATGAACTCACAGCAACTCACCACCTAACCTCAACCAGATGTGTTCAAAATACTTGTTTTGAAGGAATGAAGGGGTCCTGGAAAACAGTGAGGCTTGGCACTGTGAGAGTCCAGGAAAGGACATTGGTAAGGATGTGGCCTCAGTTGCAGTGAAGATCCCTGGATTGAAGGGGTCATGGGAGAATCTGAGGTTTTGCACCCTGAGAGGCCAGGAGAGCCCACTGGTGAAGGTGCAGATTCAGTTTCAGTAGAGACTCCAGCATAGTGGGGATGCCAAGACCATTGGATGACCACCAAGGGCAGTGGCAGGTGTGGAGTGGAGCTGGCTTGAGATTACAAGACAAGCTGTGTGTGCTGTGGACAACACAGCTGGAGAAGTGGAACTTTCCAAACCCTTTACTCCAATTGAGGTTCCCTCTACCAAGGTGTGTAAAGTTGACAACTAAAGCTAGCCAGCACAGTAAACAATACTCCAGTGGATATCCCCATACAAAAGGGCATTTCGGGACACAAATGTAACTCGATAGGCCGTGTGTGTCTGTGTGTGTGTGTGTGTCTGTGTGTCTGTGTGTGTGTCTGTGTGTGTGTCTGTGTGTGTGTGTCTGTGTGTCTGTGTCTGTGTCTGTGTCTGTGTGTGTGT
>NW_008335436.1:4415081-4447224 GCF_000622305.1 Nannospalax galili | reverse complement strand
ACGTGTCCGTGTCTGTGTCTGTGTGTGTGTGTGTGTCTGTGTGTGTCTGTGTGTGTGTGTGTGTGTGTCTGTGTGTGGTACATGAAACGGGTGGTAAAGGGAAACATAAAGATGAGAGTGTCTAAATATATTGTATGAAATTTGCAAAAATTCAATTTAAAATAAAGAAGAGATGGAAAGAATGTCAGAGCTGGAGGATGAGGAAGAACGCTGTGAAAGGCTGTCTTCTGGACACGACATGACCACTGTAATTATCTGCACAGAGCCAGCCAAAATCCAAGCATAGATGGAGTAGATGATCTCCAGGCCCAACCCCATAGTGAGGAGCTATTGGCAGTGGGGAGTTACTCAGGGAGGGCCAATCCTTCTTTAACGGAGGAGATGGACACTGATAGGTTTCCCATGCTCCAGTGGATGGCCCCAAACCCAAGCACATGTGGGCAGCTCTAACTGGACATTCTGAGTTATCAACATAATAAAGCATGCATAAAGTTGGGAGGAGTCATGTCATAGAGGATAGGGGCAGTAGGAAAAGGAAATGTGGATAGACAGACTAATATTTCATTATATACATGTATGAAATTTTCAAAAATAATTAAAAATTTTAAAGCAAAATTCAAAATTTAAGAGGAAAAGGCATGAGAGAGGGAATAAAGAATGGGTTCAGTTTGGAACATGAATTTTGATTGCAGTCAGACATGTCTAGCAAGCAAATGGAGAAGCAAGCTTTGAAATAACAGCTAAGGATAAGAAATTTGAAGTTTCTAGAAGATATTGCCAACTTACTAAGATGAAGGTAAGGATTAAATTAGATAATGTATGCAAAGTGCCTAGTGCTTAACAGCACTGTAAATAAAATAAATCAGGTAGTGTATTTAGACCTTACACAATAAAAGCAATGGAGTAGACTCCATCCTGAGCAAAACTATCAAACTGATCTCTGTATTTAGATAGAGCCTGAAGTTAAGTTGCAGCTTAACCCAACAGTCTCTCTGGGTTTTACAGAAAGCTTAGTAAGCTGCCTGTCAATCATTCACATTTTTTTCTCTAATCACTGAGCTGTACTGAGCTGGATTCGTAGGCCATATTCCTCAGCTATAACTAAACAGCTCTTGCCTCTTTGCCTAGACGCCTCCTAGTGAAAAGGATCCTGTCTGGACTCCCAAAAATCCTAACACAATGCCTCTGACTAAGGAAACAGATTGTTTAAATCTATAAATATAAATGCTATATAATACAACTGGGAATTTGTCAGTGCAGTTTCCAAATAAAGGACCCGAGTGCTTACAACTATGAGGAAGGTGAAGAAATGAAGAGGAAGATGGCAGGAGAGCTCATCTTCTACCTCTTATTCTATTCTTTCTAAATCTTCCTCCCAGAGGTTATAAACAATAACTACTCCACCAGCAAATAACAGAGTAGCAGATGTTGCTTTAGGCCACTTTTCAAAACTTGATACATCTAGTACTTTAAATTTTGCCTCATAGCAATCATAAGATTTATAATTCCTGCTAATTTTTAACTTTGGCTATCAAAAAACATAAAGAAATGGTATCCCCAAGTTTTGACTTGCATTGATTAATTTTTAATTCTTTTTATATTCAGAATGCAATCAGATTGGCTGGATATCACACCTCTATCCTGCCATGATATTACAGACTTAAATTTATTCTTTACCATGGGCTAATTATAGAGACCTTTGAGCCCTGGACTGCTGTAGAGTTTTAAGTTGACAATGGATGATTGCTCACAGGGCTATGGAGAAATCTTGTCTTTTAATGCTAAAGGATTATTGAATTGGTTCTTAATACCAAGTGGAATAATCTGAACTACACTTTGCTATCAAACTACTCTTGAAAACACAGTGTTTGTTAGCTTGTGTATAATTATAGAAGAAAAGTCTTTCTTATGATTGACAACAATGTGCACTGCTGGTTTTCTAGGTATAAAAACTGACTGAACCCTTGCTTCGGACCATAAAAGTCCTAATTATATGATGAATTATGTTGGACAAATTGCCTATTATAGCAATATTTTGTGAACTACTGAATTTATTAACAACAGATTCTAAAAACATAGCACATTTTACTTGCCCTAGCCTAGTAATTATATAATGGCATAGAAAAGGCCCTGTTTGTGATTTCCTTTGTTCTCTCAGAAGTAAAAGGAAACAAAAATAATTTTCCTAATAAGACATGGAGGAACTGCTCCATGGAATAAAGAGCAAGTTGTGAAGGGGGCCCTGTGACAGTAACAGGAGGAGGACATAGCACAGACGACAGGGGCAGTTTCCCTCCCGCACTACAACTGAAAATGTAACAAGAGAAAAATGTTTCCTTTAAAATTGGAGGGAGGCAATTTACATACTAAAAATTTATTGGCTTTATAATATGAGTGTTTTGGAATTCAAGAAATAATATTATGTCTTTATCTAGAATTTTTTGAAATAAAAGACACAAATTCCCAAAGCAAGGAAAAAGCCCCGAACGCTTCTCAAAGTCACTCAAGCTGTATAATATAGTAATATTTTATTCACGAAGCATAGTCAGTTCCAACTCACCTGGGCCACCAGCAAGTTAATGACTCAGAATCAAACATGTCTTCTATATTCTTCTTATAGATTTTGATTCAAATAAAACATCTTCATTTTACCTTCCTATGTTGTACACAAAGTACATCATACCTCTCCCAGCCTGTGACCAGTATCGTCTTCTTAAGAACCAGAATCTGTGAAATATCCACAGCTCCATCTTGCCCAACATTTAGGGTGTGGTGACAATGTCCATTAAAGTCCCATACCTTTAAGAGAAAAATGAAGACAACTATTGAGATAGAAAAATGAGAGTATCTTCAATGTGTAAAACAATACAGTGTAATGGGAAGAGTTTATTAAACATGGGTGTTTACATTCTGCACTGGCTAATCTTGATCCTCAACTCTGTGGGATCTAGAATCACATAGGAGACAAACCTGTGGGCATGGCCTATGAGGGCATTTTCCAAGACGTTGAACAGGATTGGAAGACCTGCTTTGATAATGAGCAGTTCATTCCTTGGACTGAGATCCCAGACTGAATAAAAAGCAAACGGTGAAGGAGAAGCTGCACCAGTCCTCCTCAGTCTCTGTTTCCTGACTGCGGGTGCAATGTGACCAGCCTCCTCATGCTCCTGCAACCATGCCCTCCCCACCATGAAGGACTGTACCTGCAGACCATGGGCCAACATAAGTCGTTCCTTAGGTTGTTTTCATTGGGTATCTTGCTGCAGCAACATGAAAAGTAGCTAATACAGAAAATTGGTTCCTAGGAGTGGGCGCTTGCAATGATAAACCTAACATATAGGTCATAGACCTTTGGAATTGGTTTCTAGGAGGAATGTGGAAAGTTTGGAGCTGTGGATAAAAGAAGCCCTAGACTGCTTTAAGCAGAGCTTCATGGGCCATTGTGAAGGGTCTGGAAGAAAGAATGCTAACAGAAACTGGAGGATAGAGGACCAAGTCATGAGGCTTCAGGGAGTAGAAAGGGCTATGTCAGGAACAAGGCCAGAGGCCATTCCTGTCATAGTCCGGCAAAGAATATGAGACATTCTGTTAATGTTCTGGGAACCTGAATGAGGCTGAGTTCAAAAGTAATGGACTACTTTGATTGGCAGAGGAGACCATTCATGTTGGGGCACAATTACAGCTCATTGCTCTTATCCAGTTCTACAGTGAGAGAGCAGCAAGTAGATCAAAGAGGCATGAAGTTCAGTGGGGAAAGTGAGTTTAAGGTTGCAAAGTACATATAGATAAAGCAGTTGTAATTATTAAAGAAATTCATGCTGTTGGGACTAGAGCAATGGCTCAGCAGTTAGGAACACTGGCTGTTCTTGTAGAAGACCAGGGTTCAATTCCCAGCACCTACATGACAGCTGACAACCACCTGTAACTCCAGTTCCAGGGGATCCAATGCCCTCTTCTGACCTCCATGGTCATTGCACAACACAGGTGTACCTACCTACATGCAGGCATTACACTCATACACATAAAATAAAAATAAAATATAAAAAAAGATTCATGCTGTTAAAGAAATACCTCACCCTTGTCACATAACTGTATCATGAGAACAAGACCTCACTCACCAAAGACTGCAACTTGTGGAAATGCAAACTCACTTGAAATGGAAGAGCTGGGACTTGGAATGCTGTCAAAGGGATTTCTCACACAAAAGTATTTGCCTAAGGATGGGTATTTGCAGGTGTAGCCATAAAGACACAAAGAAGCTACCAGAGATTCTGTAGAAGGAGCCAGCATATATCTCTAGTTGGCAAAATAACTTGGAAGCGTCATGCACATGGTCTTGTTACAACAGACACATAAAACATAAGACTTGAAAATCATTGAGATGTGTGCCGTGGTTCCAGGAAGCCACTGAAGCCAGGCAATGTGTAGCTGGTCAGACACCCTGTGAAGGGGTCTTGAGAGGCCATTGTGGGCTTGTGATATTTAATCTTGTAGATTGATGGGATGTAGAGTCACCTAAGAAACAAGCCTCTGGCATGTCTGTTGAGTCTTTCCAGAGAAGTTTAACTGAGGAGCAAAAACCCATTATAAATATAATGGCCTGGGGTCCTAGACTGAGTGAAAAGGAGAAGCAAATGCAGCATTCCTCTCTCTTGGCTTCTGGAAAGGAGATGTGGTCGTGTGTTAGGATCCTGCTGCCTTCCCACCGTGATGAACAAGACAACCCCAAACGGTGAACCAAAACACATGGTGAGCTATGCATCATTCCAGGAGGTTACATAATAATTTTCAATCTCAACATTTGAACTTAGATATTATATCCATTATACTTGAGATGCTAAAACCTTTCAAACATTTGGAGTGACAAGAATGTTTTATATTAATGTATGGCTAGTGACTGGAAGTCCCACATAGCTTCAGGGTAGAGGCTGAGTACAGGACAAACCAAGACACTGAGGGGTTGAAGATGAAGGTCTCCCAACCTTTATGGGAGAGAAACTGAAAATGAAAATTGAGTTGCTCAGCAATGACTGTGCTGCAGCTCATGATGTCCAGGTAATGGAGCTTTCATAAAGAAAACAAAAACTAGTATCAAAGAGCTTACAAACGTGAACACATGCATGAACTTGCAGAGCACACTCCTCCCCAAGAGAAGGAAGACATGGGAGCCCCACGCCCCTGCCTACATACCATTCCTCAGGTGCTTTTGCACTATTCACCTGTATCCTTTGGAATATTCTCTATAATCAAGAAGTAAATATAATGAAGTGTTTCCCTGAGTTCTGTGAGCAAATTGATATAACACAAGGAGGGACACAGGAATCCTGAGTTAAAGCAGAGGAGTCAGAAACAGCCTACAGTCTGTCCTTGCAACTAGCATCCCAACTGGGGAGCAGTTGAACAGGACTGAGCATTTGATCTGTCAACTCTAATCTTTTCTAGGTAGATAGTTGCAGAACTGAACTGAGTTAAGGGTATCCAGTTGGTATCTACTGTAAAATCCATCACAGAACTAACTTCTTTGTGAGTGAAAATATCCATAAAGCGTGTGACCAGCAGTGTCTGTTGTACTAAGTATTATAGTAGAAACTAACTTATTTGTCCTATATGTATATATGTATATCTCAAACTTTGCTTATAACTCTACATATTTCTAATAGTAGTTGATCTAAATTTATAGATTTTTGGCTATTTTAAGGCAATATAAAATTATGAAAAGGAACATTTTGGAGGCCATGAAAAACCCGGTTCTTTGTATTTATTCCTTGATTTGTAACATATGTACCTTACCCCTCAAAGACAGTTGATGCAATAAATATCCAATCCAGGGCGTGAAGTATACTTGCCAGGTTATAGGTCTCCCACCTCCTGATGTTTAAACCTCTTGGGGACAGAGGTTGCCAGATCCAGTCTCAATAGTCCCCAGTGGTTCTGTTCTCTCTACTCAGGCAGCAGAGGGCAGACAGGGCCAATGGATGTACTCTAAGAGAGTGGATTATTAGGTCACTGGCAACTAGAATTAAGCCCTAATGTTTTTGTCAAATTTTGTGTAGAGGTCAAGCTGGCACTATCTATCAAAATGAAATCAATATACACTCAGACATAAAAGTTCAACTGTTGAGCCTGGAGAGATGTCTCAGCGGTTAAGAACACTGATTCCTCTTGCACAGGACCTGGGTTTGATTCCCAGCACTCACATGGTGGCTAACAACCTTCCTAATTCCAGTTCCAAGGGATCCAATGCCCTCTTCTGATCTCCGCAGGTATTAGATGACATGGGTGCACTTATATACATTCTGGCAATATGCTCATACACATAAAATAATAAGATATTTTTAAAAGTTCAACTGGTAAAAATACAACCCAGAGATGCACTCATTCCTATGAAATAACATTTTCAGGAATGTCTTGCTGCATTGTTTATAAAAGCTAAAACTTTGAATCAAACTAAGTCCTATTAGCTGGATACTGAGTCAATCAGAATATTGAATATGAAAATAGTATCAAATAAAGTAACCATCATGAAAGATACTGTAGTTATGGAGCACATGCTTACAACATGCAAGGCCCTGGTTCCATACCAGCAAATCCCTCTGCACACATACACACACACACACACACACACACACACACACACACAAATGATTTGTCTCTATATTTCTAGTCTCTCCAAAATTCAGTCAGCTCTGGTACCTAAGCAAGGATCTTTACCTTGAGTTTTGGTGTTCTCATTTTTAGAAGCAAGATTATAACTGTGTGTGTGTGTGTGTGTGTGTGTGTGTGTGTGTGTGTGTGTGTGTGTTTTGCTTAGAACAGTGTCTGGTTTTAGTAAGCATGCCCTACAATTCCACAAACATTATTATTTTGTGCATTCATATGAACCAATGTCCAGGACAGAAGCTTGCAAATTGCAGTCCAGCAAATATAGTGGACTGCCATGTAGTCACAAATGGCCCTCATAGGCTAGAAACGTGGATAAGAAACAAACCAGTAATACTAGAAGCCTCCAGAGAGGAGTTGGGAACAATTCTATACACTATTTCAAACAACTAATTTTCCAATTCTTCAAAAACATGATAAATGGGGCATAATGTTGTCTTTGATTACATAGTTTCTGATTTGAGATCATAATTATGAGTTTGCAAAATGTCATTCATTCTTATTTCTTCATGGGCTATGCCCTCAGCAGCTTAACTTTTATTTATGCATCCTATACAGAGGTTGCCAGATTTCATAATTCTGTTGTGTGACTGTGGTAAAGATAAGTGCACCCTCAAATGCAGCAATTATACTACTAAGTTTTTATCAGTCTCTAAGATGGCAAGTCTTCTGCAGAGAATCTAGGGGTATCTAAACTCTACCCATGTTACTTTGCTTTCTATGGAGAATCTCGGGGTGTTTAAACTCTATTTAAAACTCTGCTTTCTTCTAGTCATGATTCTTACACTGTTCTTGTTTCACTTCTGTTGCTGTGATAAAATACCCCACAAAAAGCAACTTAGGGAAGGAAAGTTTATTGCGCTTGCAACTTCACATTGCAGTCCATTGTTGTGAGAATTCCAGGGAGTGACTTAAAGCATCACATCCACAGTCAAGCACAGGGAGAGAATTAGATGCACGGGTTGGTATGGACTGGCTTCCTGCTTCCCCTCAGCTAGGTTTTATTTTCTTCACTCATTACAATTCGGGGTCTAGTCCAAGAAAGAGCCACATCCAGGGTGGCTCCTCCTACCTCAGTTAATAATTAACCATCCCCCACAGACATGCTCACAAGCCAACTTGTTCTAGATGATTCTTCACTAAAACTCTCCTCCCAGGTGATTCTGGGTTACATAACATTGACAATGATAACTAACCAGCACACCACTCTAACTAAAATAATTGTCATGAAAAGATACTGCAAAATTCTGACCACACCAAGTTCTACCATGCCCTTACCAAGGATCTTTTTTGCAACACCTGCAAGATCTGCCTTACCCTAGACTACGTAAGAAATTCCTTCTAGGGAGTGGGACCAAATCCTCTTGCTTTATTTTTTTAGCTGTCTCATGCTCTTTATCTGAGAAATGAGACACTGACAGCTTCTTTTTGCTGAACTGTCTAACATTCCTGTTTCAGGTATTGGTCTTTCATTTCACCTCAGCTATTACGATTGGGTGTCCTGGGGAACACAATGTACCAGCTCTCCTGGGAACAGCTGGATTTCTTTAAACCAAAGTCCCTAACCTATATTCTATTCATGTAGTCCTGCAGAGCCAGGTTCTACTGATTTTCAGAGGGCACCCTAGTGCCTTCCAACCTACTGAGGGTCACCAGCTTGGACTTCCCCTGAGTGCTTGCCCTGAGCTATGGGATAGTGGTTTAACTACATATCCAGATATCTTTCTGCAACTCTCCCGTCAGCTTAACTGAGTGCATCTTACACCCTCATCCTGGCTATCCTTTCATAGACTACCCTGGGACAGAGTCTATCATCGTTCTGACCCCAATTATGACAGGTTTGAGAATCACGTATAGTCAAGAAACTGCCTTACCTCACAATATCACAAGCCATCTCCAGTCAAAGACTGCCATCAGTCTCCATGCAGAGGAGAGTAGGGAAGTGCCACTGAGGGGCCTCCTTTCAGAGAGGTGTATTTAGCTTTGCATGAAAATTTGATCATTATGCAAAGTAAAATATCACCTCTGCCCAGAAGAAATATATAATAGTTACAAAATAAGAAAACTAGGTGCTGGAGAGATGGCTCAGCTGTTAAGAGCACTGACTGCTCTTGCAGAGGACCCGGGTTCGATTCCCAACACCCACACGGCAGCTATGAACCATTAACTCCAGTTCCAGGGGAATCCGAAGCCCTCTTCTGACCTCTGTGGCAATGCATGACATGGGTGCACTTACATACATGCAGGCAATACACTCATACACATAAAATAAAAAATAATAAAAAATTTTAAAAATAAGAAAACTGAATGAAATATGGGTACTCTTCATTTCAGATGGAAAAGAAATTAGATTATGACTGTGCTTCCATGATCCTATGTCACCATCTTACTGTCACATAACAAAAAGCAAGTTATGAAATACATGAACATTTATTCATTTTCTGAAAACAGTGCATCCTTGCCATATAAAAATGTTTATTTACATTCCCCTGATTTCTCATGTCTTAAATTTCGAAAAAAGAAACCAAGAGCTGTTAACTGAAGCATGAGAAAATTATTCAGGCCTCTTATTCTCCAAAGTAATTGCACACTAGAAAAGACTTTCTTAAATAAGCAAGCCTAGTCGAGTGTTTATTCTAAATAATTTGTTCATAAAAAATCATTTATTCATTGTTCCACTGAGATTTATTTTTCTAGCAGCTCTGTTACCAGGTGGTTTAAGTTATCTGGCTTTCATGTGGTCTAGTTTTTGTTCCCGCAAGGCTACAAAGGCAAAGGCAAGGGAAGCTATAGCTGTGTCCACCCTCCACCCTTCTAGCATCCTCAAATCTGGGCAGGAGAAGCACCATTTTGCTCATACCTTTACAGTCCCATCTGTGCTGCCAGTCAAAAGCCGGGTCTCATTTGCATCAAGGGCCATGGTGCTGATTTCTGCACTGCCATGGCAACCAGTAAACTGTTTGATTTTTTGCCCAGTGTCTATCATCCAGAAGGAAACAGTAGACCCCACATCAGAGCTGATTACCTAGGAGAAAATAACATATTAGAGAAATTAAATATAGTCTCAGGATCAACATTTTTTTCAATAAAAATATCTAGCCTGTGCATGTGCACTGTTGAACTCTCCCAACACTTAGAGACATTTTATAATGTGTTTTCTTTTTGTTAAGTTGATAACATTTCAATTTCTAGACCAGAGCTGAGGTAATGAAGTCATGATCCTCTTTATCAGAGAAGATAAGAGTCTGTTTTCCTTACCCACCATTCAGCTGTGTGTCTAGAGGGCATGCTGACTTGACACCCTAATGCATATAAACATATAAATCTTTAACATTTAGTTAAGAAAGAAGAATCTGCTAGTCATGGTGCTGTGGAACTATTTACTGTATGGAAAGAAACATTTTATTAGACATCTACTTCCACTTAGCATTCAACAAAGAAGCACTACCCGCCGTTATGAGGAAAATAGTTGAACAAATTACTAGAGCCATTGCTTTTTATGCCATTCACCTCTTGTTTTCTCTTGTCTGAAAGTGTGATATGTATGTTTAAAAAAGGTGTAAGACAGGAGATATGAAGAAATTCTGAGAACTGTTGTCTTCTGGTTATGACACAATCGTTATCACAAACTCCTGGCAGCTGTGGTTACTTGCACTGGGACTGCATGAGACTGGCCCAGTCAACTGTCTCAACTGTCAGCCATGGATGGGGGAGGGGCCATAGGTCCCTAACCTTCCCTCCTGAACTATTGACTACTAATAGATTCTAAGAGATGGGGAAGTCACTGTCTTCCGTTTTGTAGTTACTGGTGAGCCCAAATTCATGGTCACATAGCAGCTCTGGTTAAACTCAGTGGGTCACAAAACAGATGTGAGTGTGGGAAAAGGATTTGTAAGGGGGGGGGTTGACAAGGACAGAGGTTGGGGGAGACAAGAGGGGATGAGGGGTGAGACTAAAAAAGGGATCCTAGGGTGGAATGCATGTCTATGATCCCAGCCATCAGGAGGCTGAGGAAGGGAATCCAGAGCTCAAGTCCAGCCTGAGCTACATGCAAATTGTGGGCTGACCTGGGCTACAGAGCAAGACCTTGTAGATAGATAGATAGATAGATAGATAGATAGATAGATAGATAGATAGATAGATGATAGACAATAGATAAAAAAGATAGATGGGCAGATGATAGATGATTGATAGAAGATAGATGATAGAGGAAGGACAGATAGATGATAGATAATAGATATGTTTTACACTAAAATGCAATTACTAATGTATCACTAAATACGAACAGGTCAAGTATAGATCTGCTTACACATTTCAAGAGGTAAGCAATGAAATAAATACTAGAAAAGACAGGATTACATATGGCAAATATGAGAAACACAGAGTAGGCAAGTCAACTGCTAACTTCAGCTCTAAGTAAGCACACACCTTATAAGGTGTTTGTAGGTTGAAACCACTCTGCTAATGTGAAATAAAAATGATGAACACATCAACATATGGATATCAATTTATATGGCTCAATATCTAGATTTTGAGGAAACAAAGGACTTCCTTTTCTGCCTGCATATTAGTTATCATTCTGCAAATGTACATTTATTAAGAATACTTTATATTTTTATAATCAAATGGGCTGATGATGATCAAATGTATGCCAAGGACTGGAAATCATGAGCACATATCTATTCCGTAGGCACTTGCTAAACATGTAGTCTGTGGCAGAATGACTTCAGTGATGAATTCTTGCCTTTAAGAGGTTTATATTTTAGATTTGTGCATTAAATTCTACAAGGAGGGTCTGGAGAGCTACTTTAGCCTACAAAAATCTTGTCACACAAGCTTGAGAATCTCAGTTCACACACTCTTTCTTTAATGTACTTTTTAAAAATAATTTCATACATGAAAATTTTCTTTGCATTATGTCCACCCCTCCCAGTCCCTTATGAACTCCTCCCATGTCCTCACACTCCACCTCGGTCTCTTGTCCTTTTTGATTATTATTGCTACATACACATATATTCATTTGTAAATATATAGAGAGATGCATATATATAAAACACTGAGTCCATTTAGTGGGGCTGGTGGAGATGGTGGGCAGCACACACTCTTAATCCACACTCTGGGGAGAAAGAGACAGGGGCTCACTTTTCAGTCAGTCTAGCTGAATTACAAGCACCAGATTCGGTGAAGGACCCTGTCTCAAAAATAAGGCAGAGAGTGATTGGTGAAGGCACCTAAGTCACTTAAGGCCTCCACATGCATGTGTATACGTACACACAAAGAAAGAAAAGAAAAACACCTCCATGAAACTTTGAGAAGTACCTCTGCATTCCAGACCACACTGAACCAACCAAGGGAAGGTTTAACAACTCCATAAGTTACCTAAATGAACAGCTAAGAGTTATTGGTTTTAATGGAGAAAAAGACAAGGAACATATTAATCTCAAAACAATACTGTGCAAGCTTGATGTTATGCTTGGGCGCTGAAAAGCTCAGAGAAAGAACCTAAAATTTACTTACTTCTGGATTATGGGGGCTAGAACTGTAGAAATGGAGGACAAGTCAGGATTCACACAGTTCACAGGTGATCCAGACCGAAGACAGGAACAAGTGTTTATTAAATGACAACTCACTGCACTCATTATATGAATAGTTTCAAAAGCTGTAAAACTGTTGGATGTGGTAGCTCACGCCTTTAGTCCCAGCACTGAAGAGGCAGGTGGATCTCTGTGAGATCAAGGCCAGCCTGGTCTACATAGCGAGTACCAGGCCAGGCCAGCTGGGACTACAGGAAGAAAAAAAAAAAAAAAAAAAAAAAAAAAAAAAAAGCTGTAAAACAATCTTAGGAGCATCAGTTTACCAATGGTTCTATGGTTCTTGTCAGTTAATTCATGTTTCTCAGCTCCTGTAACTACTTTTGACACTATGGGTAAAAGTTGTGTCATATGGTCTACCCTTAATCCAACACAGAATGTGAAGGAACAAACATGGTGGACCATCAAATGAGAGGGCAAGCTGGAGATGAACGCAAAGTCACTCACAGAAGATTCAGTAATACGTAGAACTGATTCTACTGGGAGATGGTCTATAACTTTTTTGATGATTTTTGGAATATGTAGATAATCTTAAAGGTTGAAAAGAATTTCATTTATTCCTCTCCTGTACAGCAGGCCTTAAATACAGTCCTAGAGTAGATAGTGTTCTAGTTTGCCTTCAATTTCTTGGACAAAAAACTCTGACCAATGCCAACTTGGGGATGAAAGGTTTATATTATTTTACATCTCCAGGGTCACAGTTCATCAGGGAGCCCAAGGTAGGAACTCAGAGCAGGAACCTGGAGGCATGAGCTGGAGCAACGGCCGTGGAGGAACATTGCTTATAGGCTTGCTCCCCTGGCCCCTGCTCAGCCTGCTTTTATATATGATACAGAACAACCTGCCCAGTGATGGCACTTCCCACAGTGGGCTGAGCCCCACCACATCACTCAATAATCAAGAAAATACCCCACAGACATGGCTACAGGCCAGTCTAATGGCAGAAATTCCCCATGAGGCTCCCTCTATTCAGGGATGCCAAATAGACAACTAAAGCTATCCAGCACAGATGGTTACCATCATACAGTCATGCTACTTTTGCACCAGAGGGCACATATTTTGTTTGGCAGGTTGGTGTTGTAGTTTTTAGGGTTCACAACTGAGTAAGACCATTAGTACCTTTTTTCTCCTAGCAGCATGCATAGCATCTTCTGTTATTATGAAAACTTTCCATCAAGGAGGAAGAGTCCAGCACAGTTTCAGTTTAATTTCTCTGTATTTTATAACTAAGGATCCTATTGCATCTTCAGCAATAGGGACTTATAATCTCATCCTGGTGGGCAACCAAGAAGAATGGTAAGAGCTTCTTATTATTTTGGGGACTTCAGAGGTCTCCCTGACCAAAATCTCATAAAGAGGTATCCCATACATAGCACTGGCATTTTTGTTTAATAACCTGTGGCTTCTTAGAACACATTATCCAGCTATAAAGGATATCACCCTTCTAACTCTTTTTCTTATCTCTTTAATTGGTTTACAAAGTAGTTTCCAAGTGACTTCTTCATTTACCCTTCATGATGAACAGTCTTCCCTCCCTATCCCCTTATCTCCCTCATCTTGTCACCCCCCCATCCTTACTTAACCCTTTCTACCTCTAGTATTGCCCCTCTTACACAGCCTATGTTCTACTGGAGTACCTCCCTTCCACTTCAGTGGCCCCCTGCTGGCTTTCTGACTGTTATAGGTTCTCCAAGTTAAACACAAAAACCTAAAGATTCAGAGCTAAGATCCACATGTAAGAGAGAATATGATGCATTTGTTTTTCTTGGTCTGGGTTACTTCATTCATTATAATTTTTCTACTACCATCCATCATAATTTTGTTTTCCTTTATAGCTGAATACAAGTCCACTGTGTATGTGTACCACATTTTCATTATCCTTTCATCTGAAAGGCTATCTAGGCCAATGCCATTCCTAGCTATTGTGAATAGAGCAGCAATGCATGGTATTATAAATCTGGTCAAAAACTCATGGCTGAGGAGATCACAGACCTTAGAGGGGATTTACTGCTGTTGGTTAGCTACATTGAAATGGTACCAAACAGGCTTCTAAATATTTATGTTTATACTCAGAAAAATTCTACTCCAGCTTTAATGAGAGAAGTTTCTCTTTGCATTAAACAACAGTGAATTTAGACTCATGACTGCTCAAGGTGCTTAGAAGAAATGACAACTGAGTGCTCAGTCCTAAAGAGGATATTTATACCACCCCCCCTCTAAGACTCAGAGAAATTCTAGAAGAGAGACCAGAAATAATATAAAAGCTGGAAGATAGGAGAAAGGGATGTGAAATGCTACATTCAGGGCATAACGCAGCCATTGAAAACATGATCTCATAGCAGCTGTGATTGCCTACACTGGGCCTACACAAGACAAGGCCTGTCAATAGGCAACTATGGATTGGAGGTGTGGAGTCTCATGGAGTCTTACTTAATCCTGCTGAACTATTGGATACAATGCAGTAAGACGGAGAGCCACTGTCTTCAACCATACACATAACAGTAAACCCAATAGGCTCCACTGGATCCTTCCAAACCAGGGTCACACAGTCAATCCTGGTTAACTCAATGGAGAGCTTTGGTTATCAACTTGGCACACCTAGGTAGAAGGAACCTCAAATGAGGAACTATATCCATTGGACTGGTCTGTGGCCATGTCTGTGGGCCATTTTCTTGATTATTGAGTGATGTGGGAGGGCCCAGCCCACTGTGGGTGGTGCCACCCTTGGGCAGGTGGTCTTGAATTGTTATAAGAAAGCAGGCTGAGCACCAAAGGGGGACTGGGGGAAGCAAGCCAGTAAGCAGCATTCCTCTATGGCCTGTGAGTCAGCTCCTGCCTCCAGGTTCTAGCCATGAGTTCCTACCTTGGGCTCTCTCAGTGTGAACTGCAACCCAGGAGATGTGAGCCAAATAAACCCTTTCCTCTGCAAGTTGGTTTTGGTCAATGTTTTTAATCACAGCAATTGAAAGTAACTAGAACAGTGTGTCAAAAAGAAACCAAAAAGACATGAACGTAGCAGAGACCTGTAGGGAGGGAGGGGGTTCACAGGAGTGGGAAGGAGATAAGAGGAAGTGGGGTAAAAGTACTCAGAATTCATTAATTGAAATTAATTAATTGAGATAAAATGAAATTGCCAAAACCAAATTTAATCAATAAAGAAAGAGAAAAAGGCTCTTGCTGCTGGAACGTTCCCACTAGCCTGGTTAGTCAGAACCTACCCACTAGGTCACCAGTGCCCTTCTTTGGGATTAGTCCCGTTTGCACTGCTCCAGGGCTCACCTCTGCCTTCAGAGGGCAGAAATTGCAGCACCATCCACTCAGGCCCACCTTCCCACTTTGGGAGAGGTCCTTTCTCCATGATGAAAGCTCCTGATTAGCGTGGTAAGTTGGTAAGATCTCAGCCACTCAGCTGCCATTGCCCTGTGGCTCCAGGGCTGCTGTCTACCCTGCTTAGCTCCTCAGAATCTTCTTCCTTGGTTCCCTCTTAACTGCCTTGAGACTAGGTTACTTTGCCCTGTCTGAGAGCTCCTGGCTAGCCTGTCAGAAACCACCCACTTGGTCCTTTCTCCCAACTAGGCTACCTAGAACCATTTGGGGCCTCCAATAAAAAAATCAAAAGTAGGAAACTGAAGCAGAGGCAAAACTAACTATTCATACCTGATCAGAATGCAACCAAGCTACACCAGAAATAAAAACAGAAACAAACTTCAACAAAGGCAATCTAGAATTTCATATCAGACACACACCCAACAAAAAAGTCCATATACCCAGGTCACAAGGCAAAAACACAAGTAATATGAAAAAACAAGTTAATATATCTCCACCAAATCCCACAGTCATATAGCTGTCTTCTACAATAAGAACTACCCAGAGGAACCCAGTATTCAGAACTTAAAACACAATCAAAAACATGATAAAAGAATTCAAGGAGTTTAACAAACACACAAATAAATGAATTTTAAAAACTCAAAGAGGCTAGGAATAAACTCCTGACTGAATCTCAAGAAAATACAAGTATATAGTTGAATGAAATGACAAAGACAATTCAGGATTTGAAAAGTGAATTCACAAAAGAAATAAAAATATTGAAGAAAAATCAAGCTTAAATAAAGATGAAATTGAAAAACTCAATAAGCAAATTTGAAACTACAAGAGAAAGCCTCACCCGAAGGATCGATCGAATGGAAAGCAGAACATCAGGACTGGAAGACAAAGTTGAAGAACTGGACCCTCAAGCAAAGACTATGAAAACATTTTAAACATAGGACTGGAATATGCAGAAAATGTAGGACACCATGAAAAGAACAAGTCCATACATCATAGGTAAGAGAAAGGAGAAGAATCTCAGATCAATAGCATTGACCTCATCTTCAATGGAATTATAGAAGAAAACTCTAAATTAAGGTAAGACATATCCATAGAGGCACAAGAAGAACAGGGAATACAAATAGTCGGAAGCAGAGCAGAAACTCCCCACAATATATCATAGCAAAAACACTAAATGCACACAACAAAGAAAGGGTACTGAAAACGTCAAGAGAAAAACAAGTTACATAATGGAAACACTTCAGAGTTATCACTGACTTTTGAATACAAAGTACAAACCAGAAGAACAAGGGGCACAGCTTTCAAAGTTCCAAATGCTCACAACCCTGAATACTTTAGCCAGCAAAACTGTTTATCATAGTTAAAAGACAAAAAGAAATTTCATGATACAAATAGGCTGTAATAATTTATGCCTACCAAACCATCCCTAGAGAGAATACTTGAAGCATTACAAAGGACTGAAGAAAGGAGTGACCACACCCAGGAAGCTACAGAAACAAAAAAAAATGAAGTTTTAATTACAGAAACACAAAATAGGACTAAAATCACAAACAGAAAATAGAGTAACAGTAACAAATATATATTTTTCAATAATAACTTAAATATCAATGGCCTCAATTCCACAGTAAAAGTCAAGAGTTAGTTGAATGGATTAAGAAATAAAATCCAGGGCTGGAGAGATGATTCAACAATTAAGAATACTACTTGTTCTTACAGAAGACCTGAGTTCAAATCCCAGCACCCACATGGCTGTTAACAACTGTCCATAATTCCAGTTCCAGGAGATCCAACAGCATCTTCTGGCATTGCATGACACAGTTGCACTTATATACATGCAGGCAATACATGCATCCACATAAAATAAAAGAAAAAGAAATAAAATCCATCTTTTTGTTGTCTACAAGAAACGCATCTAACTTTCAAGAATAGTCACCACCTTAGAATGAAAGAATGGAAAAAATATTCCAAGCAAAAAGCATTAAGAAACAAGCAGGTATTGCTATTCTAATATCTGACATGATAGACTTCAACTTAATATTAATCAGAAGAGATAAAAATGTCCACTTCATTCTGATTGAGGGAACAATCTACTAAGAAGACATTATAATCATGAACATATGTGTACCAAATTCTGGTGCACCCGATTTCATTTAAAAAAAATGTGACATTAGACTTGAATGTTCTACTCTTCAATCCATGAAAATCAGAGACAGGTGGATCTTTGCGAGATTAAGGTCAGCCTGTGGCTACAAGAAGATGCTGTTTCAAAAAATTAAAAAAAGATTGCAGAGGCTTTTGTTGTAAAGATATTTAACAGAAGACAATAGAAAGAAGGGTTGCTGGAAGATGGGGCAGCGCACGCGATAATTATTCACATAAGAGCGCCTCAGCTAACACAGTAGTTTTAAAGGTGCAAAGGAACTAAGAGCTTGGGAAAGAACTAGCAACCAGTTGTCAAAGTTAGAACAAAATATCAGAAGCACCCCTCTCTAAGGCCTTGTTCCATTCTCTGATATTATACTTTGTGGGGACCTAAAGGCCCCACCTTGCATAGGTCCGAAAGGAAGTTACTGGGGGTGCAGCCTGGCTTGCTTTGAAGGTCTGAAGAATACTTCTGCACTGCTGAGGAGTGCATGATCAGTGCACTTCCTTAAGATACACCCTCGGGGAGGAGGGGGGAGTTCCAAGTGCCTTTATAAGGCTTTGTAACACCTGCAATAAATGAGTCCCTGCTTGACTAGTGTCTGAGTGTCCCTGGGTATTGGGGGAGCGTGGGCTGGCGAACGGCGTGCTTATTCATCCCCAATCATCACCTCCCCTGGGGTCACTGGTTCGAACCCCCAGCAACACTTCTGATGAGACAGTTTATTAAATGATATAATATAAAAACTGCATTTATGCTATACATTTTCTGTCTGAGTAATCAGAATTTTCTTAGCTATTTCATGCCCATCCTTAAACTATAGTACAACTTCTAGGATGAATAACCCAAAACTATGAAATAATGTGATCTAACTCTTTAATTGTAGTTCCATCTATCTGTGTCTCTACTTGACTGTGTTTGTACAATACACATCTTAGAACACAGATTCTTCAGCCTAGGTGCCTGCATATCACTCACCAATTAATTGTCTGATGTTGCATGAAGGTCAAGCATATTAACCTCTCTAGGCCTCCATTTCCTCATCTGTGAGCTAGAGATAATTACAACGAGCTCAAACCTTGTTAAAGGCTTTAAAGAAGCTAATGCTTGTAAATCGCTAACTATAGTGAACTATAGTGTAATGCATTGCTACAAATAAGCCATGATACTTACCTAATGTTACTCTTCTAGGCTTTGGCCTCTTATTTTGGTTCATTCTCTTTGTATACTCAAATCGACTTAAGAAAAATAGTGGCTAACTTTCTGCTATTGCTGCAGTGAAAAAATATGTACAATAATCACAACCATGACATAATTTGAATCCGTGTACATGTACAATTATAATTTAAGAAACCAGATTTCCAGTGTACATGCATTCAAGTTATGTCATGGTTGTGTTTATCATACATATTTTTAATTTATTCATTCACAGTTTCATACATACATAAAGTGCTTTGATATTCACCGTCACTGTATTCTCTGACTCCCTCCACCCCCACCAAACCCCTTCTTCCCAGCAAGTCCCCCTTCTTACTGTCATATCTTTTGTGTACATCTGTGTATGTGTGGCCCACTGTGTTTAATTAGGTTAGCCTGTGTGAGCATGGGTGGGGGATTATTTAATTGAGCAAGGGCATTTTTCCAGGGGCCACATCACTGAGGAAGGCGACTTCCCCTCCCCCAGCAGCCATGAAGTACCTCGGAGGTGGGGGGTGGGGGGTGAGATCTCATGAGTCTATCTCCCATCCATACAGAATTGTCAGCAAAGTCTTATTCCAGTCCTGGGCAGGTAAACACAGCATTCCTTATATAATTTCTAAGGAATTTGGATTCCATTCACTTAAGACAAATCTACGAAAATAAAAGTTTCTAAGTATAAGTAAAATGTCTGATACTTTGATACCTAAAAAGACATTAAATGTCTTTTAAGAAAGAAACTAGAGCCTGCGAAACATTTTATTATTTCTATTCAAATGCTAGGCATTTCTGTTCTAAAAAGTGAAAATACCCTCGGAGAAACAAAGAGGAAAGTTAAATTAATTTCACAGGCACTTTAAAGCACGACATACATTTCAGAGGCTGGCTTATCCCATACACATGTGGGATTGCTTTCGCCATGCTTTTACCTGTGTAGACAGTTGATCTAGATTAAGAAATGTTCACCTTTTGCTGTTTTGTGCCTGCCCTCTCTGCCCACTTGGCTGAGTTCCACACTTGTCATTGGTTTTTATCACCTTTCTCTGCTTGTTTAACTGTGTCGTAGGAAATCAGAATCAACAGTGACAAGAGCAGAGGGCCAGTCTGATTTCATTAGATGACAATCTGCCTTCCATCACTGTTGGCAAAAAAGCAATACATTGAAAACTGACCATGTCACAAGCATACAACCAGCTTTAACCAGAATCTTCTCTTTCTAGATCAACATAGATCATTAGAATAACAATGCAAGTGAAAAGATTTCCAAGTTTAATGAGAAAGGAAGTACATTTAATGTCACTTAGTGGTTGAGGAAGGTGGTTTAACTATAGGACAGTGGGGAGTTTATTTTTAGCAAGCTATTTTTGTCAGTAAAGAAGCCCAAGAATAAATACTGACAAGCTATCAATGTGCTACATTTTCATTCTTAGTCTCCTTGAGATACACAGTTCATCTGGCTGTCTCTTATCAAAGTAAGCCTCAGCCAATGAAGACAGGGCCCTCCATTGGCAGATCAAAAGTGGCCCCACCTAATAGCCACATCCAGTGCAAATGGGCCTTGTGAGCAGACAGTTGCTCTACAAGAACACAGTCGTCTCATGTACCTGAACTACTAACTGCTTAGGAATATTTGGAGCCTTTCTGTCTCTTGCATCTAAAGCTGGAGCAGCTAATCAGATCATTTCAAGTTATATGAGGCTGATATGAGGCTGTATCCATGTCACCTAATTATCTTCTTACAATTCTACCCACAGCAGGCATGTGGGTTATCTTTTATACACATCCTAAGTGTGGGTCTCAGCAACAGCAGGAATCAAAAGTGATAGCAGCAGATGTCATTGACTACCAGGGGATGGAGACTTTTGATTTAATTGCTGCTTATAATTTTATTTCTTTAGTCAGTGCTATTTATGGCTCCATTTTACATTAAATCACTAGACGTTATATCTCAGTCAGTAGGGAGAAGAGGAGAGGAGAATGGCAATAATCTCAGGGTATTGGTACAGGAATTGGATTCAAATATATTAAGACAACCATTCTCTACCTATAAATCTTATTTATCAGATGTTGCCTGTTCCTAGGTTAATCTGTAATTTACTCTTTCATATTAATTCCTTGGGTTTATTGACCACCTGCAATGTATAACGCTCTGTATCTGTATCTATCTTACTTTTTGTGGGGGAAGAGAGGGGAAAATGTGATGAGATAAAAAAAGAGCGAGGGAGGGAAGGAAGGAGGGAGGGAATTAAGAAAAATATAATCAAATGCTGTTGGGTAATAAGAATAATGTAGAAAAATTGCAAAGAAGGAAGCAGAGAGCACTATGGATGGGTTCAAGCTGGAGAGAAGACATGGGTGGCACGAAAGAGTGAGCCAGGCAAATAATTATGAGAAAGCAATTCCAACGTGAAGCCCCTTTTAGTGTATGGTCATCCCCTCCAAGTGATGGGAAAGAGGCCCATAAGCCTGAACCACTGTCTGTGCCTGACCATGGACAGTGTACAGGAATTCAAAACACTCTTAACAAAGCCCAGATCAGCAACTGTGCAAAGAGCATTTAATAAAATGTACATTCTTAAACACTAAGAATGTTTAAATGTTAAATACTCATTTTAAAATGTAAGATATTTGCAGAGGCAGGCGAATCTCTGTGAGTTCAAGGCCAGCCTGGTCTACATAGTGAGTTCCAGGACAGCTGGGGCTACAGGGAGACCCTGTCTCAAAAAGACCAAAAAAAAAAAAGTAAGATATTGAAGAATATATTTGTATAAGAATAAAATATTGAAGTTTGAAAGGTGCTCATCAAACCCATCATATATCTTTTTGTCCTTTGTCATCATGTCATATATCTTTTTGTCCTTTTGTTACACTGTTAGTCTTTTCAAACTAAACACTTGGAATAAAACACGTGTGTATATGTATGAGCATGCAGGTGTGCATTTGTGTGTTTATTTTGGTATAGCCTGTCAGAGTATGGTATATCATATGTCTTCATCAAGTGAGTTGAGCATATGGCTTCCGGTCTGATATATAACCAGTTACAGCTTTGAACTGGCCAATGGCATAATGCTGTATTAACACAAATGATGTCATTTGGAGCTTAGAAATAAGGCAACAAAGGGAAATCTTCCATTAGTGTTTTTCTGGTTTTGCTCAGAAGAAAGTCTCATTGATTTTTCCCTAAGTACAAACACTAAAAGGCGGCACGTCTTATAATGTAGAGATAGATTTCATTCAATTCTACCCTACTTCTTCCTTCCAATTTTACAAGTACCAAGAGAATTAGCAATTAAACTATTTAAATTCTGAAACAATTCAACCCTTCCCCACTAACAAAAAATGGTGGATAAAATTTTAAAAATGGCAGGATATATGGCCCCATTTTTAATGAATGATTTGACTTGGCGCTGTGCTTCCTAGGATAGTATGAGAATTGATCCTCAAAATCAGCATGACTCTGGACAAACTGACAGGATCCAGTTTGCAAATCTGCAAAGCCCATATCCTGCACTAGCTTATGAGAACACCAACAAGGATTCGAGGAGTTGTGCAGAAAGCCAGATGGCCAATATCAAACAAGTCCCTTGAGATAATCATGGAAGTGATTAACATGTGTGTTCTTGGAGGGTAGATGCTGCATCTGAGAGGCAAGTCATGTATCAAATTATCTGATCCTCACATCCTTTAACCTAGAATCCCATTTCTAAGAATTTCCCCTACAGCAATAAAGCCATGAGTGTGAATACATTTATATAAAAAGTCATAAGGGCAAAATATCCATCAAAAGAAATGAATCAGTAAATTAAAATACAAAGAGACACTACACTGCCTTTTAAAAATGATGAAGTAGGGACTAGGGAGAAGGTTTAGCAATTGAAGTGCTCCCTGTACAAATGTGAGGACCCAGGTTCCAGAGCAAGCTGGTTAAGTAGACCATCCAAATGGGTGAGCTCTGTGTTGAGTGAATAAGGTGGAAAGTGATCCACACACCCACGTACACATACATGTTTATCCACACACATGTGCACATACATATACATACTACATACATAAATACACAAACCAGAAAATGATAAAGTAGCTCCAGGTTTAGGTTTGAGGGAATATTTTCCAATACATTTTTTAATTTTATAAGTAGGTCACAGAACCATATCTGTGTGAAGTAACCTCTGCACACAAGACTCTAGAATGTATCGATAAAGCCTCAGCAATAGTTACTACCTTACTTGACCTTCACTGCACTGTTTTAATTTTTATAATTAGCATGTAATATTTGCATGCTATGTTTAAAAAAAAAGTTAATTACTTCAACAGAAATAAATACTGTATATCAAACTTCAGTGACACCTAAATATCTAGCATGACTATAAATATATTAAAGTAAAAGACAACTGACATGCTTTTTCTTTTATTTATTATGTGTATGTATATTTTTCTGCATGTATGTAAGTGTACCACATACATGTGTGCATTGCTTGTAGAAGTCAGATGTTGTCAGATCTCCTGGAACTGGACTTACAGACAGATAGATGTTCACTGCCATGTGGGTACTGGGAACCTAAGCCAGTCCTCTGCAAGAGCAGCTGGTGCTTTTAAACACCGAGCCATCTCTCCAGCCCTGACATTATGTTTTATAAAACTCCATAAACCTGAATCATTAAGATCAGGATCAGGGTCATAAGGCAGAATTTTATCTATTCTACTTCATATGGTATTGAGAAATTCATGTTTTAAAGTCTTCCATCATTCATGGGTTTTTAGGGAAAGCTTCATTTAATGAATTCATACAAAGACAATTCATTAGAATTGCCTGTAGGATATTGAGTTACTCTGAGACACTGCTTTTATATGAGTATAAAATGAGGTCCCCTCTGAAGTCCAGCTGGATTGAAATGTGGGCAAGTGTTGAAATGACAACAGAAGAGAAAGTTTCATTAAATTCAGACAAATCAAAAGCAAAGGCCTTCAAGTTGAGATCAAATCAGACAGAGAGCAAGAGCCAATAAGCTGAAAAGGGACATTCCTCCTGAGTGGGGTGAGACTTCCTAAGATTTATTACATGATAGAAACAGGGCTTTAAAAAAATTAATGAATCCCAAGAAGTTACTAAGAAAAAGAAGTATCTCAGAGCAGTAACTATCACAGAAAGTGCTATGGAGGAGGCAGGGAAATTTTGGGGCCCATTCATGAGAGGCAGAACAATCACATTGAATAGGCTAGTGGCTAGCCCCAGCACAGCGGTAGTAGAGACACACAAGGCTGCCATTTTGATTCCTGACCCCTCTCCAGATCACATTTTGAAAAGTTAGGCTAAATAATCTGCCCAGCATTTCAAGCCCCATCTCTAACCCAGAAGTTCTCCAAACTTTTGATCTTGAGATCTGTTTACATTCTTGAAAGTAATTAAAGAATCAAACTGGCTTTCTTTTATACATGTATATATAAATAGAATCTATATGCTGGTGATAAATATATGTTTATGTGTGTATGTATTTACCACATTGACAGTTTAATGTGATTTCGTATTAAAACATAAGAACGCATATTCCCTCAGCTTCCAGAACAAGGATGTCATCACATACCAGGTACCTTCTGGAAAGCTCTTCTGTATGCTCTCCAAAGAACTGACATTACCATGAAACATGCTTCAGCCTCTCAGTTAACCTGAGGAGCCAATTTTTTTCCCTAGGCATCAGGATCACACTGTGAGAATTATTTTGACCTCAAGTTTATGCTTCATTTTCTAAGACTAGAGTGAGGGGTCAGTGAACAACCTCACAGTCCAGTGAATTGTGTTTCCTGTTCAGGCTCCAATAGGAACCCCCAAACCAAGTCTCTGTAAATTCACTATGTGTGCCAAGCTGCACTGGAGTTCCTGAGATACCTTCTGGCTACAACTAAGTCCTTCACAGAGAGTCCTATGCTACCTCTCAGGGCACTGTTGATAGATCCCCCAACTCCCACTTAAAGCCAAGATGGATGACTTTGTACCAGGAAGATGTTGCTTTTATCCTGAGCTCATTGTTATACATTATGTTGTTTCCATGTGAATAGTAATGTGTCTGTTCCCATCCCTTTGTTCTTTCTCCATTCTATAAAGAGCACCTGCCCAGAAATGAGCCTGAGAATGGATCTTGGACCTGCCCATAAATAGCAGACTCTCCCTGAGCTACTGGGGGATTGTAGGTTTTTCTTTTTTCATGTATATGAATATTTTTCCTGCATGTATGTAAGGGTACTTCGTGCATGCAATACCCACAGAGGCCAGAAGAAGCTGTCAGAGTCCCTAGATCTAGAGTTACAGACTCCAGTTAAACACTCATGTGGGTGCTAGGAACCAGGGTGCTCCAATGCTGCTAGTCACTGAGCCAACTGTCCAGCCCCTATAGCTTACTAATGTTTACTTAATTCCTTACACCTGATATATTTTTTTAAAAATTTTATTTGCTTTGTCCAAATACTCTGAAATAATAACATGCTACTAGATGAGGAGATTGAATGTTACAGTTTTCTCTGTACTTCTCTAAAATGTATTTGTAGGATGCAATGTTAAAGTATTTCTCTATAGCTTAGTAGATAAGAATGTTATGTGATACATTGCTGCGTGCTTTGTATGTACATCCATGCTTCTAGTTATTTACGCAGTTAAACATAGCCAGAAGTGAGATGCACGTGACTGTCCAGAGATACTCCTAGAATCGTCTACTATGTGTACATAGTCTCCTATAACCTGCATGGCTTTGTACTATTTTGGCTTTACTTCCAGGTCCCAGGTGGAAGATTCTAGTTCCTTTCTGTTTCCAACTTGCTGAACTCATCAAATACTGTTCATCTTATGGCAACACAGGATCTTAAAGATCTATACACAAACCTAGCATCTTTACTTTCCAGATATTAATTAACAGAATGTTCTCTGGGAAAGATTGTATCTCTCAGTGGCCACCAGAGAGCAGAATTAATCAGTGGCCTTCATAAAGTTCAGTGAAACATGTGCCAGGGAATATTTCTGTGCAGATGGAATTCGCAATGAGTTGTTTTGTAAAGGGTTTTTATCTCCTAGAATAACCAGTAAACAAAGTGTTTGAAGTGGTGACATGGCACAGTGCTCATTACTAACAAAGGGCTTTCACCCCTTGCACAAAGTGTAAGCCACTCATTTCTGAGCAAATGGAGAAGCTTCTGCAACCTGGAAAACAAAGAATGGATTGGAGTTATTGTTTATTGGTCAAGAGCTAGAGACTCGGTCTCTGCCTGGCTCTGCTGTGCCGTTTCCATGGGGGCTGCAGTGAACATGATAGGAGACTGGATCCATAGTGACCGTCTCCTTCCCCAAGACCCACAGCTGATTCCACACCAGCCGCTTGCCTGGCTGGAAGACCTCCCCATCCTCTAAGAAGGGCTGGAATCTGCGTGACATCAGGCTTCAAGGGAGCCAAGTTTCATTAAGATGCAGGTAAAGCTTCCTCTAGCAAAAAGCTACGGAGCGTCATTAAAGTGGTAGGGAGACAAACAACACTGGTGCTGCATGCCAAGCGCCGTCGCATTTAACGGAATAATTTTATTATGAATACATTCTGCGCTGCCACAGTGAGCTGCTGGTGTAAAATGTGCTGCCAAGAAAAAAAGTGGATCTCTGCTAATTACATTTCATCCATATTTCAGAACTTTCCACAGCAATACAAGAGGATGGTGATAAAGGGGAATTTTATAACCAAGCTCACCTGCATTTTGGCGGCTTGTGTTGGCTTCAGCATGAAAGGTGTAATTCCTTATAACTCTATCAGCGCTGCTGTGACTGGCAGAAAAATGAAATCCCTCTTTGAATCCACCTGGACACACATAACTGCAGAAGAGCACGTGGCTGTCCAATCATTTCCTACCCACATGTTGTATTCTAGATTTAGCTTCAGTTTTATGTCAGATTAAATTGAAAAAAGGAGCATCTGGCCTTGGGGATGTGTCAGGACAGTGACAGAAAAGACAGCATCTTTACCTGCTTCAGGAGGGAGTTGTAAAGGACACAAGTGACAGCTTTCGCGTGGCTCTGCACCCTCTTGCCGGCTTCATTTTTCATGGCCAACAAGGCCAGCTGATTATTGAAGGAGATGAAAAGTCGCCCATGGGCTTCATCAAAGTGGAAAAGGCACCTGAAGTCCTGACTTTTGGGGAAAGAACAAGCCATCCTCTGGATGGACAGCTGGTGTTGAATATCCCAGAGTCTCAAAACCTGAGTGAAAAGTCATGAGAAGAAAAATCAAATAAATAAATCAGTACTAACACTGATTTTTTTTCAGTCAATGTCCTTCTAACTTGCTCCTGACCCTGGCTGTGGCCTCTGCAAGCACCGTGATTGGATTGGTTTATACTTCTGGCATGCCTCTAGGGTATTTGTGTCTTAGTTACCTGCTATGCTATAAGCTTTTCTATGGAAAGCATTGGATTTCCCTGTCCTTGAAATCAGACTCTTTATCTAGTATGAATTTGTAGTAGGCAAAACAATCCCCCCCTTAAAAAGGGGCCCACATGTGAACCCCAGAACCTGTCCATATGTCATCTTCCAAGGCAACAAATATTTTTTCAAGTGTGATTAAATTAAGAACTTTAAGATGGAGACATGAAATGGAATATTTGGGTGAGTGTTGTGTAAGCGCATGGCTCTTTAGATGTGGAAGGAAAAAGTAGAGGAAGAGATTCAGAGATGTGGTATAAAGGCTTTTCATAGTGATGCTGGCTATCAGGATGGGGAAGGGTGCCACGACTGAAGGAAGCTGGAAAGGGAAGGGGAAGTAGCTTCTCCACAGAGCCTCCAGAAGGGAGCAAGTGACCTGCCAACACCTTGACTTTAGCACTGTGAAAGTTCTGTCAGAATTCTAATCTACAGACTGCAAAATACTGCAAGTTCATGTCAATTCAAGTCTCTAAATTTGTGGCTATTTGTTACACTATAAATAAAAAATAATGTAATATTCTGTCTCTGTACTTGCACATATTTAGTGAAATAGGTGGCGGCAGTAAATTAAATCAAGTTCAAATAAACCAGAGATATTACTCAATACAATCAAGATGCAGGAAAAGAACACATTTATCAGTAGAGGAAGCATTGAACCCTTGCTCAAAAGAAAAAATTGCTTTAAATTTAACAGGTATTAATTGCTTTCCCTATTCTTTCATTCCCTTATGGCTGAATTCCAGTGCCGGTAAGTCACATAAAGTAGCCTGGGAAGAACACAGAAATTGTATTTTGGTGTGTACAACTGTGCAGTTATCTATTGTGCTAGACTTGGCACAGGCTGATGGGAAAAGAGTTGAAAGAAAGACCATCTTCCTGGGCTCTTCCTTCAGATCTGTCCCTTACTAGTAGAGTGGCTGCCAGTGAGTTCTTTCTTTTCTTGGGTATGTAGTGCATCTCCACCTCATCCAACGCTTTGAGAATTAAATGAGCTCTATGCCAAGCATTTGACACAATCACCAGCTTTCAATGAGTGTTCAAATAATTCTCTTTTGGCTGCATTTATTTTCTTGTTTTTCTCTGTGCCAATATTCAAACAGAAAGAGGCAAAAATATGCATTCAAATGAACTAGTCTAATTGTTCCAAAGCAATAATTATTTCTAAAGATAGATTCTATTTAATTGAGTGGTATCACCTCATAGGCAGGTAAACTCATGGGTCTTAATGTATTTCAACTCATATGCTCCTGTGGAAAAAAGAGTTGTCAAAAATGACAGTTCTATCCCACTCCATAAATGCACATAGATACATAGACACAATTTTACCTTTTGTTCCTTATGGTACATAACACATGATCTCATTCATGTCAACTGACTAACCAGCTATTTACTTTTATACCACTGATACATCCTACTACAGTTTTTAAAAGTAAATAATATCTGGGAGATGATCTTTCTCTGGAGAAAATGTGGAAATATATACAAAGTGAGAGAGAAGAGGGTTAAGAGATTTATGCAGGTGTGGCAAAGAGCGCAGGAAAGAATGTCTTTCCTGACCATGACATTCTTTCCTACACTCTTTGCCACATTGGCCAAAGTCCAGAGAATAAGAGAGTCAGGCTTTGAGCTTTATAACTCTCCCTTCATTAGGTTTAGTTGATAGCACAAGGATGTCATTATATGATATATTAGTCACATACATATAGTGACTCTCTTCTGAAAAGAGAGGAATTATTTATACTCTTTAAATCCTTCTCACTTCATATTCTTCCATAGCTAAATATTTATAATTGTTAGTACTATTATCATTATTTTAAATAATTTAGATGTTAGTTATTGCACCACTAATTTACCACACTGTCTATGAGAACCTCACAGCTCTCAGGCATCTGTTTTAAGCAATACACTCAGAATTGAACCACCTCTTCTAGGAGGTTCTGATCCTATAGGGCTTATGACTCCTTCAGAGTAGCATACTTTTGTTTTAGCTCATTAAGCCATTCTGCCATGATTGTTACCTGTCCTGAGATTCAAAACTCTAGATTCTACTACACATGCACACACATGCACACAGACCTGCATGCACACATGAATATATGTACAACACACACGTGTGTGTATGTGTGTGTACTGAAATTTTGTTTCATTTTCTTTTGTTTTGGTGATACACAGTTTTATGTAGCTCAGGCTGACTTTGAATTCAACAAGTAGCTGAGGATGACCTTGAACATCTGATACTCCGGTTTCCACCTCCCAAGTGCTAAGATTATGGGCAGGAACCCCCACATCTAGCAAAAATGAACATATTTAAAATTAATTTTCACTACCTATATTATAATTATGTTTTCTTTCTTAATGTGAAAGATAGGTTGACAAACTTCCAAAATTTCAATTAATTCATTCTTTTAATTTATAGTTTCCATGAAATTACACCTACATGTGCTGTAGCTACTTGCATCATGGTATCTAAGAACTTATGCAGACTCTTAACTCAGAGTTAGTCAAGTTCTTGAAAGGACATATGCAGGGCTCTGTACTTCATCTCCTCCTTCATATTATGAGGAATAAGGGCCTTAGCTTTACATTTTCATTATGGTAAATTCTAGCTTTGTGCCTGATGATGACATGTTTTGTTCATGCCTTTCCCTGCTTCAGTTGTTAACCTTTTATTAATGCAATATGAGAAGTCCTAGGGCATTTATGTACATGAGAATGACAAACCAGTGTACTGAGACCAGATACTTGGATCCTAGTTTAATCCCCTCCAGTTGGGTTATATATGTGATTTCACCCATACATTTCCTCACCTTTCTGTGCAGGACCCTACCAGATCTGAACTTATGTTAGTTTTGTGAAGAATGTAGTAAAATTGATCTAAATATTCCAAAATCACAAGTATATAAGGTGTATTGTGAGGGTCGGATTAAAATGTAGACTATCATCCTGCATAAATAAAACCACAATAAATCATTTTTTTCTTTTGTATGACAAATGTTACATCTTTGTTACAGACTCCCAGATAGAGGTGAACAGAACTGCTATTATTCACATAGACATAAATAAAACAAGAATAAATCTTTTCTTTTGTACTACAAATGCTATACTTATAAATAGGCAGCCTCGTGGATCGACAGGTGCATGAATACATGTACACATGGCAGAGAATCTGTTTTCAGTGCACTTTTAGAAGCTGAATCAGCAGCATGTCAGAATCAGTTCAAAGTCTATGGTAGATAGGCTGACTAGATTCACCAGATGGACAAGTAGTGGGGAACGGCTGGGGTGCCGACAACACTGCGGACAGTAGCAGGGATAAACAGAGTATAAGGGCTCTAGTGGGGGGAGGGAGGCTATGGGAGGGTGCCATTTGGGAAGTGGGTGTATAGTTGAATAAGATGTTCTATGTGATATACACACACACAAAAATTCAACAAATTTTATAAAACGAATTATATTTGAGGAGGAAGCATAAAAATTCACATCATGTTAATTAGTAGAGGTGATTACCATTAAAATCTACCCGATGACTTTATAGACACACAAGTGCCAAGGATCTGAGTGCAACCAATTATGACTAGTTATAATCAGATACATACAGATGAGAGATGCATGCTCCAACATCTCAGTGTTATTAGCAAAAACAATAAGTCTGTAAGAAACAATGTGTTACAGGGCTTATACTGAGTTCAATATTGTATAACTGTATTAATTCAACATCAAGCCTACAAATTTTATAGCCACTTTTGAAAGGGATGTATCTTTGCTCTGGAAACTTTTATTGAGTATGTTAAAGCTGTAATGAAATGCTTCTTCCAAAAAATAAATTAAAAAATAAATTTTTAAAAATAGATCCATAATTTCCTAATAATGACAGAAAAGTGAAGGAGGGGGGAGAAAGCAAACTCAAGCGATTATGTTACAAGGATGATTACTTGTATTCAAATGCTAAAATTCTGTAAGAGATGAATATAAATGTGTAATGAGAAAAAAGGCAGCATGTATCAGGATGTGAACTGCTAGATTTTGAAGACAATAGTGTCACAGCCCCACTCTCCAGGAGTAGTCCTCAAAAGTGGGTAGCCTAGGTATATTAGATAAGGATATGACAGGAACTGAGGGCATTGGCTGGCCTTCATATATTAATAACTCTATTTAGAATATAAGCCTTTCAATAATCCACAAAACCATAATCAGTAAATGCTTAAAGGCTATTTTGCTTGAAAGGCTATATACTAGCAGAATTTTCCTACTGAATACATTAACTGCAGTTTTTAGCTTAAAATCCTGTAACAGCTGTTTCTGCTCTCAAAGGAGTAAAGGTTAGAGAGGGAAGGTATGGGAAGGGGAGGGGAGGGGACGGGGGAGGGAAGCATTCTTTATAAATCCACACTTTTTGTTACATTTGTGGGTGTTTGTGGCTTTTTTCCCAACAGGGTCTCACACCATAGCCCAGATTAACCTGAAATTTACTACATAGCCTAGGCTAACCTCTAACTTGCAGTAACTTAGACTACTAGGCTAGAATTAAGTCTTGTTCTCTGCCATGCCTCTTTAAATATTACCATAACAATTATCTTCTCTCTCTTAAAGTGTCTTTTTCAGTTCTTTTCAACACATATAACAGAAAACGTACAATTCTAAGACTGATTTCTCATAACCTTTTCTAACTCTGTGTTCTATCACCAACCTTGAAAAAGTCAAAATGTTTCCTAACACTGTGACTTGTCCTGTAGAAAGTTCACTGAATCCTCAGTTCAAAATTACAATAAATTTAAC
>NW_008335436.1:4374021-4414942 GCF_000622305.1 Nannospalax galili | reverse complement strand
ATTATCTGAAGAATCAAAGAAAGCAGTCAAAAATAGCTAGAACAAGGAACTCTTATTTAGTTATCACTGAAAACTCATCTCATAAAGAGCCTTCCTGTTTCAAGGAAGCACACTCTGAATAAAAAGGTGTTTCCTTGGACCTTCCAGGAGTGAGAGCCATCTCCTTGATTCTCAAAGAAGAGATAAAAACAAAACAAAACAAAACAAAACAAAACAAACAAAAAAACAGCGAACAGAAGACCTAAAGCAAGGAATGCAGTCAGGAGATGGAATGGGCCCAGCTATGGAACAAAGCCATCAGCCTAGGAAACTGAGGGCCACAGCACAGCTGTATGAAGTGCCTTGACGTTCTTGATGCATAGACAATCATCTCAAGAAAAACATCTAATTCAGGGCCTCAGATTGCCCACAGGTTAGTAGCTGTAAAACACGAAGTAATGATAAATAGTAACCATATATTCCAGGATACCCATCCCTGTGAGATGGAGCTGCCAGAACAGCAAATAACAGGCTTAGAAAATGAAGGAATAGTGAATGAAATATTCAAAATATTGAATGAAAGTATAAAATGATTGAGCACGATTTTAAAGAGCTAAAAGTCAGAATCCTTAAAGTGAACAAGAAGAGATGACTGAAAATTATCAGATACTTCAAAAAACTTATAAGAAGCATTAAAATTCAAACCTCAAAATATAATGTTGCCATCTGTATACTTCTAGGACTATCCCACTTTCTACTCTGGTTTGTTAGCCAGAACCCACCCTATTGTGAAGCAATATCCTCAGAGATAAAAACCTTCCATCTTAGAGGGAAGCTCTATAATACAGGATGTTCTAAAGGGAGGTAGACAACACAATGGTCTAAAAGAAAGTAAATAACTCAGCAGTTTCAGGAAGTTCTTGAAATTGACCAGGTTCACTAGGCCCCTCCATCTTTAAGCATGTATGCATCCTAAGGACTAAGGGACATTTACAGAAAAGCAGAGCTGGCTAGAAGACCATCAAGAAAGCAGATGGGTCTGAAGTATCAGAGACCAGCCAAGCTGCCTGGAAAAGGCCCAGGTCAACTAAGCTACCTAGAGACACTCTAAGCTGTTGAGTTGTCTGCATGTTTTGCAGTGCACTCCAGGTGTTCTACTTTTGTTAGTTACAACTCATGCTGAGGTGGACTTTTGGCAATATAGCTGTCTTTGAGTAATTCCTACTCTTGTGAGTAACCCGAATAAAACGCATTGATTCACCAAATTGAATTTTGGTGGTATCCTCACTTTGGCCTGTCTTTGGTTCCCCATTCTCTATCTATGATGAGTAGACATTTGCTCACATCTCCCCAGGAATAGTGTCACACAACACGCCACCATCTCCACACTATCAGGATTAGCCTGCACTACACTACACTGGTCCAGCCCAGTCAGCCTGATCTCTGTCCATCCTGCAGCCATCTACGCATTCACAGTCCTAGCTGTGATTGCCCACCTCACACACTGAACCAGCCTGTAATCACCTCTTGTCACTCCAATAAAAAAGTCAGCATGAGAATCTGAAGCATTGAACAACTATCCATACCTGTTCTAAAATCAACCAAGTTAAAAACACAACAAAAACAAAAACAAACTTCTACTGAATAAAGGCAGGCAAGAGTTTTATATTAGGCACACAACCAACAAAAGAAGCCATATGCCCAGGTCACATCGCAGAAACACACACAATATGAAAATTCAAGATCATATATCCCAGCCAAATTCCAAAGGTCCTAAAGAAATGATCTGCAATGGAAACTACCCAGAGGAACCCCAAGACAGAAGTTAAAAAGAAAAATAATCAACATTACCAAATGATTCAAGGAGTTTAAGAACACACAAATACACACCACCACAAACTCACAGAGGAGAGTAATAAACTCCTGAGTGAAGTTCAAGAAAATACAGATCTATGACTTAATGAAATGACAAAGACAATTCAGGATTTGAAAAGTGAATTCACAAAAGAGATAGAAATATTGAAGAAAGTTCAAGCTGGGATGAGATGGAATTGAAAAACTCAATAAGCCAATTAGAGAAGCCAGGGGAAAGTCTTGACAGCAGAATGGATCGAATTGAAAACAGAGTATCAGGACATAAAGATTAAGTAGGGGAATCAGACCACTTAAGCAAAGAATATGAAAAAAGTTTTTCAAAACCAGGAAAAGAACAGGCAGGAGTTGTGGAACATGATGAAAAGACCACATCTATGAATTATAGGCACAGAGGAAGAATAATCCCAAGTTTGTGGAATAGACCAGATCTTCAACAGGATTATAAAAGAAAACATATGTAAATTAAGGACAGACATACCCCCATATAGCACAAGAAGCACACAGAATACCAAATGGACAAAAAGAAAAAGGAAACTTTCCACAACATATAATAAAAACACTAAATATACAAAACAAAGAGATGTTATTGAAAGCTACAAGAGAAAATCAGTGAGTTACATGTAAAGGAAAACCTTTCAAAATAACAACTGACTTTTCAATAGAAATTTAAAAGCCAGAAGAGTCTAGGGCAATGTATTCCAATTTCTAAATGACCACAGAAGCCAACCCAGACTACACAGAAAAACTATCTGCTATAGGTAAAGGAGAAAGAAAAACCTTGCAAGATATAAACAGGCTGAAAGAATTCACGCCCATCAAACCAGTCCTACAAAGAAGACTCGAAACAATACTGCATACTAAAGAAAGGAATAAGCATAGTCAAGGGGCTACAGAAAGAAAATAAATGAAACTATAATTATGGAAACACAAATAGGACTAAGAACACACAGAAAATAAAATGAGTGTAACCAATGCATATCTTTGAATAATAACTACAAACATCAATGGCCTCAATTCCTCAATCAAAAGACATAGGTTATTTGAATACTTAAGTACAAAATCCATCTTTTTGTTGCCTACAAGAAAGTCAAATCATCTGACCTTCAAGGAGAAGCACTGCATTAGAGCAAAAGGGTGAAAAAAAAAAATTCCAAGCCAATGGGACTTAGAAAAAAGTGGGCATTGTTATTATTTCTGACAAAATACTCTTCAAACTAAAATTAATTAGAAGGGACAAAGAAGGTCATTTCATTCGGATCAAGGAACAATCAGTCAGGAAGACATTGCAATCATGAACATATGTGCACCAAACTCTGGAGACCCAATTTCATTACTACTAGACTTCAAGACACAGATTAATACCAACTCAGTAATAGTTGGTGACTTCAACACCTCACTTTCTCCAAAATACAGGTCAACTGGACAAAGAATAAATAAACATCTGAATTAAATATCATACATCAAATGGACCTAGCAGACATCTACAAGATATTCTACCCAAAATACACTTTCTGCTCAACAGCCAATGGAAGTTCCTCTAAAATAGACCATATACTGGTACACAAAACAAATTCCACAAATACAAAAAACTGAAATAAATCCACTTATTCCATCTGACAACTATGCAATAATACTTAAAATCAATGGCAAAAGAAGCTATAGTAACTACACAGACTCATGGAAACTAAACAACATGCCCATGAATGATGAGTGTGTCAAAGATGAAACCAAGAAAGAAATGGAAGTATTCTCATAACTAAATGAAAATAATAATACAACACAACAAAGCCCCTGGGACATATTAAAAGCAGTCCTTAGAGGGAAATTTATATCTCTAAGCTCCTATGTTAAAAAATCAGAAGGAACATACATAAATGACTTAATGGTGCAACTCCAGAAATTGGAACAGCAAGAACAACAAACCAAAATTCAGTATATATAATATTCAGAAGAAATAATAAAAATCGGAGCAGAAAGCCATGAAATGGAAACAAAAAATACAAATAATCAACAAATGTAAGAGCTAGTTCTTTGGAAAGATAAATAAGATAGATTGACCCTTAGCCCAGCTAAGAAAAAAGAAAAAAAGAGCAAATCCAAAACAACAAAATCAGAAACAAAAGGGGAAACATCATAACAGACCAAGAAAGTCAGAACATTATAAGAGAATACTTTTAAAATCTATACTCTATGAAATTAAAAATCTTAAATTGATGGATTTCTAAATTCAATGGAATAACCAGAGTTAAACCAAGAAGAGATTAACAGCTTAAACAGACCCATAACAAATAAGTAGATCAAAATAGTAATACAAAACCTAACAACCAAAAAAAGTCCAGGTCCAGATAGATTCACAGTAGAATTTTACCAGATCTTCAAAGATCTATAACCAATACTGCATAAATTATTCAAAAAGATATAAACAGAAGGAGAACTCTTGTCTACTTTATTGCTGTGACCAATAACAACTTGGGGAGAAAAAGAGGGATTTTTTTGTTGTTGTTCGTACCTCCTAGGTCACATTTCATCCCTAAGGGAAGTCAGAGCAGGAACTCAGGGGAGGAACCTGGAGTCAGGAGCTGAATCACAGACAATGGTTGAACACTGCTTACTGGCTTGCTTCTCTGGCCTCTGTTAGGCCTGCTTTCTTATATAACATGGGATCTTCACCCACAGTGGGCTGGACTCTCCTACATCACTCAAAATCCAAGAAAATGTCCCACAGACATGGCCACAGTCCAATTCAATGGAGGAAATTTCTCAGCTGAGGCCCCTCCACTCAGGCGTGCCAAGTTGATAACTGAAGCTATCCAGACAATTGACCTCTTTTCAACTTGACACACAAACACATCACTACTAAAACATAATTTTTCCATTCCTTATTCCAAAGATCTCATGTTAGTATTAATATTACATTATATAGTACAACTTTAAAAGTCTCACAGTTTTAAAAATTCCAGTACTTTAAAAGTTCACTGTCTCTTTTAATCTTTTAAAGTCTGTTAATGATGAGCTCCTGTAAAATCCTAAATAAGTTAAATACTGTCTTATTTCAAGAGGGAAGAGCTGGGCACACGTAAGTAAAATAAAAGTCCAGTAATGTAGCCCAGTGTTAGATATTTCGAATTCACTCATGATCTGTGCTCCAGAGGCATCAGCAGCTCCACTTCTCTGGCTCTGCCATTCACAGCACACACAGCTTGTCTCCTAGGCTCAGGCTGCTTCCATACCTGCTGCTGCCCTTGGTGGTTATCCCATCGTCCTGGCATCTCCAATATACTGGTATCTCTACTGAAATTGAGGCTGCACCTTCACTCCTGGCTCTCCTGGCCTTTCAAGGTGCCAAGCCTCAGATTCTCTTCGTGACCCCTTCAATTCTGGGGATTTTCATTACAACTGAGGCTGTACTTTTACCAATGGCCTTTCCTGGCCTTTCAAGGTGCCAAGCCTCAGTTGTTCTCTATGACCCCATCACACCTTCAATACCAATACCTAAAAACTCTTACACATTTACCAAGTCCTGATTCCAACTTGAGATGGAGCCTCAGGTCATGTCTGGACCACAGCTTCTGTGTGCTGACCCTGAGGAAATACTTCCAAGATTTTACCTCAGTGATGCAGATCTCTTGTTAGTCACAGCTGATTTTTCAGCCCCAGCTAACCATCATCAATTGTCCCAGTGAAGCACAAAAGGTTTCACGTTCAAAAATTCTTAATTCAAAATATATCACACAAACAGCCCTAATAGAGTCTTTCTCCCCCTCTGAAGCTTCAGAAACCAGGCCTCTGTTGTCTACACCTCTTTCAGTATTAGTTTCTACAGACATCTCACTGAACTCCAAGCACTTTTCTAGTCCAAAGCTCTAAAACCTTCCTCAATCCTCTCAGAAATATATGAACAAGTCCATTACAGCAATATTCCACCATCTGGTACCAATTCTGTCCTGGTTTGGTTTTTGTTGCTGAGATAAAACACTAACCAAAATCAACTTGGATAGGAAAGGGTTTATTTTACCTTCACTTAATACTTCATCACTGAGTGGAGCTAGGGAAGGATCTAATGTTAGCCACTGAAGGCCAAACCATGGAGGAACACAGCTTACAGACTTGCTCTTCTGGCCCATGTTCAGCCTGCTTTCTTACTCTACCTAGGACCACCTTCCCGAGGATGGCACCACCCACAGTGGGCTGAGCCCTCCTACATCACTCAGCAATCAAGATAATGCCTCACAGATGTGCCCACAGGTCTGTCTAATAAGGAAATTCCCCAAATGTGGTTCTCTACACACACATACGTCAAGTCGACAACTGAAGAAACCTAGACCTACTTGCAAACTAGAAACTGTTAAACTAAGTGAAGTAACACAGACTCAGAAAAACAAGTAATGCATGTTCTCTCTCATCTGTGAATCTTAGCTTAAAATCCTTAGATGTAAGTATGCATCCTGATGTAACTACAGAAGCCAGGAAAATGAAAAGGAGCCATGGGGATAAAAGGGAAGAAGGAGTTCAAGAGGGGGGATAGTAGGAGACAAGTTATCAAGGGGGAAACGGAAAATTTAACTGGAGATGGAATAAGGAGAGCTATACAGTGAGAGAGAGCAGAGAGAAAATAACACTTAGGTAGTGTATAAAAACAAAGGGAATGGGGCTGGAGAGATGGCTCCGCAGCTAAAAGCACTGACTGACCTTGCAGAGCAACTGGGTTCGATTCCCAGCCACCCACATGGCGGCTACAAACCGTCCTTAACTCCAGTTCCAGGGCAATCCGAAGCTCTCTTCTGATTTCTGCGGCATTGCACGACACAGGTGCACTCACATACATGCAGGCAATATGCTCATACACATAAAATAAAAATTAAAAAATTAAAAAAAAACAGAGGGAAATGGATTAGTTCCAAAAACCTACTAAGGCTCAGTATGGTGGTGCACACCTTTAATCCCAGTACTTGTGAGGCAGAGGTAGATGAATCTCTGTGAGTTCAAGGTCAGCCTGGTCTACATAGCAAATTTCAGGCCAGCCAAGGCTATACAATGAGACCCTATCTAAAAAAAGCTCACTGAAAAATACACATACAATACATATGTATTCAGAAAGAGAGAATGAACATGTATATAGCTGAAGGCTATATAACAAAAAGCACAGTGCCAGTCAAAGGAAACCTCCCTTTTGATTGTCAGAGTAGTCCAAGAGACTCTCAAAATAACACAGGCTATTGCCACAGCCCTTGATTGCCTCCTGGAAACTGAAGGTAAGATCTGGATGCCTCCTCTCTGAAGGCTAGTTCCCATAGAATCAGATAATTCCATGCAAACTGCCAAGGAAGAAAACCAAGCTGTAAAGTCTATGAACCACAGCAATGATCAGCACAGCAAATAGTCTCTTCTAGTGGAATAGTGGCGTACTTATCTTGGGGATAGTCAACAGCTGTCTAATTGGGCTGAAAGCCCATTCATCGGGAGGGAACTTGTATGTGGTACTATAAACATAGCCAGATACATATGGCTGTAGTGGTCCTAGATCCTAAGAAAAACCTACTTTTGTCATGTTCCTAGGCCAGTGTAATTTCTTACTGTATTCTAAATATGTATCCTTATATTTACAGTGTACCTCTCACTGCTCATCAAAGAAATTTCATTTTGCAACAGATGGAGACTATAAGAAAAATCCACAACTATGCAAACTCAGAGAATAAGTGTCTGCGAGGTGCCCAGCACTAAGTGACACATCTACAATGGAACCTCCATACCTACGACTCAGAGGAGCTGGTAGAACAGTGGAAGAAAGAATTTTAATGCATCTCGTGACTCACCAGTAAAGCTTCCTCATGCAATAGATGGTGATTATCCCAGAAAACCACACCTGGCCAAAGTACAGAGAATAAGAAAGTACAGAGTGATTATCCCTGAACAGGACACCTATATCAAACCTCTGCTACCCAAGGCTCAGGGAACATTGTGGAAGAGGGAGAAGGAAAGACTGTTAAGAGCCAGAGGTGCTGGATGACCACAAGGAAGCAGAGTCTTTCAGACAGGAAGTTACTCACATGAATTTATAGCAAAGGTAACACCATGCAAAAGATTCATACAAGCTCAGAGCAGACAAAATTCCAGCATAGAAGTAGGGAAGTGGATAAGAAGCCCAACCTTAGCTGAGGAACCATTAGCCATCAATAACTACTGGGAGAGGAATAGATTGGTTTTCTCTAAGGACATGACACTAGAGATGTTAGCCAGGCTCCAGCAGATGGACATACACCAAAGGACATTTGGGGACACAGAGTTGGCTCGATAGGCCTTAACGTGTATGATAGTGTACCTCAAATCTAGCAGGGAGGCTATAAGAGAGATACAGATAGGTGAGAGGGTCTAAATATGATCAAAACATGTTGTATGAAATTCTCAAAATTTAAAAAAAAATTTGTAAAACCATCATCAGTTAATGTATAAGAAGTCAAGTAATATAAATCATCGATAAATATTTGAAAAAGAAATTCACCCCAATTTTCTCTCCATTATAGTTTTGGAAAAGAATGAACACATAGATGTTTTCCACATGAGAAGAACATAGAGAAAGAGAGACTTCTACACACCTCTGATGAATACCCAATTGGTAGGTTTCTACAATGAAATAGACAATATTTATGAAAATCTTTAAGACACACATGTCTATTAATCTGATATCATCAATTCTAGGAATTTACTTAAAATAAATTAATTTACAGGTTTAAAAGATATGTATGTACCACAGTTAATGAATGTAAAAAAGTATGAACAATGTCTTTTTAATCAATTAGAAATTGGATGATGGAATTGTAGCCAATTATACCATGAAATAGTATGCAACAGAAAGAAAAACAGAGATATAATTAGATGATAGATGATAGACAGATAGTCACATATGATGTTCTCAGTGATTTATTTAGAAAAAAGTAATGTAGAAAAATGTATTGTTTATGACACTGTGTATATTGAAATAATAAACACCATATTATATCTGTACAAACATACAGGATACATAACGGCATATTATAACAATATATTAAGTACAGAGAAACACTGTATGAGAAAATGAACATCAAGGGTTACTAGTTATTTCTTGAGACAGAAATGGCTTTGAAGGAGAAATGGGAAAGAAGATATTTTCCACTTTGCCCTCCATGCATCCTCATCAATTTTAATTTTTTAAAGGAGAGAATCCACTTGCTTGCACAATTTAAACAAAATGAAAATTGTTTGTGTGTAGATGAACAGATGGAACTTGGGGTGAGGGTGACTGGGTAAGATGCAGTGGCCAATACAAAACCCCAGCTGTGTTTCTCTTGCTAACCATAGTTCTATAGTATGGATGCCAAGCTCTGGGAAAAATAAGAACTTCAAACAAAGGATTAAGTTACAGATGCAATTCTGGTGGCCAAATCAGGATTAGTTTCTAGGAGAGAACAGTCCAGAACAAAGAAAAACTGAATCCAGCTCCCTGGGTAGAACGTTAGCACCCCAGCAGAGAACTCTTTCCCAGGCCTTGAAAATCCTTTGACTGCCCTGACAGTTTCTGCTTCAAATGAGTAGATGGCCAGCTCCCAGAATGGCCTCACCATCAGTCACTGATGGGTTAAGACAACAGCTCGAAGTCCAAAACAAAGTTCTACTGGGATATGATAATTTGCTATGATGCCAAATTCTAAATGAAAGAAATTATCCCTTAAAAAATAACAGTAGCACAATCCCTCTAAAAGAACTGAAGTCTCAGCTAATTTTGGGAGGGAATTATTTAGATCTGACGTTCTTTGCTCTATAAATCCTCCAATTTAGCAACTCATTGACCAAAGCATGATCCAATCAAAGTCTCTTTGAAAACAGGATGCTGATCCATTTTTCCCTAGAGCTGTAGTTTAACTGCAATCCTATAAAATATCCAAAAGAATCTTATGGCAATAAAGCAGAGATTCAGACTGGAACAGAAAGCACTGCTGTTTGCTGTAGACATAAGGGGTGAGATTATCATGCATTTATCAAAGTGGAATGGATTCTGACCAGCGTGAGGGACAGTATGACAAGTTTTATTATGGCATAATAACTTAGAAGCCTAAGTGAAAATTGAAGGACAAAAGTGCTTTTGAAAGAGGCAAGGTAGTCTTAACATCGATTACAGCACTATGTAATCAATTCTGATTCTAAAGACATGTTTTTCCACTTGCTTTTAAAGCTATAACACCTTTCTGGGAACTCTATAATGATAAAATATTTGATATTTGTTTCATTTTTGTGTTTGGTGAAGATCATTCCCTTAACTATAGTTTACTGAGGACCTTGCATACATGCATACACATATATACATATATGTCACAATTTAACAAAGATACAGTCCCTAAATTCATGAATACAGACATTATATTATCTCATATACTATCTTCAACATGTGTTTACAATATACATATAAGCTAGATACTGGGAAACACAAAATTTAAAGAAAGATAATATCTATACACAGTGAAGATTATAGTAAGTTCAATAATTGAAGTTAAAACCAAGTGCTAAAAGATTTCAAAATGTGAGACAACTAGATGCAGGAGGGCATCATAACAGCTTTCATTTGTTTTTTTTTTCTATTCACAGCAATCATCTTCACTTGGAGCTACCAACAAGTCAGCACTGAATAAATGTGATAACATGCTAAGGAATATGACAGACGATGAGAATACAAGTTAAAATGACACCCGTGTCTTAAGGAAGCAAACTAGTAAGGACGTATGTTCTAATAAAAAAGAATTGGAACACTCAGAAGGAAACTTCCTCATCTGCATGAGAAACTCTAAAACTCCCAGATTATAAACACTCCTCAGTCAGATTATGATAGAGGACAAGAAACTGAAGGCAGGAGAAAGAGCTCATTGCAATGCTATCAGACTGCACGATGGGAGTGGACAATACTGGATACAGTTCAGGAGTATGAAATGAATGAAAGAATGGAAAAAGTGAAATGGGTTTGCAGGTGTGTGGAGGGCTTTGTGTGTGTGAACAGTTAAGAACTTCAGAGCTGAGGGTTACATGCAGGCAAAGATGAGAGAATGGAGGGTTTTTTCCTTGCAAGCTACTTTGCTGGCCAAATAGAGAGTGGAGTGGAATCAAACCAGTCTGAGAATGTGGAGTCATGGTAGACACTCTTTGCAGTAGTTTTAAGGGAAGAAGATGAGATTTTTTTTTAATTAGAGAGATGGCAGCTGAGATGAAGGGGTGAGATGGTGAACTTCTTTTGATGGGAGAATCTACAAAATTGGCAGTCACTTCATTTTTTAAGGGGAAAGGAGATTCACATGAAGGTAACACAGTTTGAAGGAAAATTTGAAGCTGAATCTCTATCCAAGTTTTATACTTTGTCCTATAGTGTTCCCTCTAGCATGGAACAAAAATTCACCGAGTCTCACAGGCTGTGCCCAAAGAGCTTATTATCTCCTTTTCTCTTTGTAGCCAAGTATCTTGAAATCCAGCATATTTTAACTGGAATTTTTAGTCAGAAATTATGCAAAATGGACATTTTATACAGATACAGAAGACAAGCATTTTAGAGATTAAGAAATTTGCCTAAGTAGTATATATAGTCTGCTCAGAATTCAATTTAGACTACCTGATTCTAGTCATTTTTCCCACCATATTGAAAATATACTATTGAGAGCTGGGATGGTAGCTAAGTGGTACAATGTACAACGTATGCTCAATGTGAGGCTCTGAGGTAGATCCTCAACATCTCAAAATATGAACAAAATATCCTATTAGTATCGTCAAATGGGTGTAGACATAAATTTAATGGAAATTTTCTGTGTACTTGATATTCTTCAATTAGTGTATACTTACAATTTAATGAGTTTCTTTAATATTAAAGCAACTGTAGGCAATGAGCTGTGCCTGTTCACTATTTTACCAAAGCAACAATTCCTCATCCCCACATCCATTTTTTTCACATTGAACTAATGAGATCTTTGGGCATTCTTAAGGTGTGACATATGGAGTATCCAGTAAGAAGAATTAAATCCATCGAGTACGTGATTTGAACGAAAGTTTAATGGGAGACATTGTCCAGTTGCACAGGACCATTGGGAAGTAACCATCAACTCTTCGTCCATATATAGATTTCCCAAGACTTCATAGTTGGCCAGTATATGTTAACAATTGACACCATCTCTCAGAGAAATTCAGGGCCCACCATAGATTTTGTTAGGAAGTGGGGAGGCAGATAACAATAATAATAATAATAATAATAATAATAATAAATGCATAGTGTTACTTACTTTATCCCTAGAAAAGCTGAAAAGTTGCTTTCTTTCAGCAAAGAATTGGACTGCAGTGACACTGGCTGAGTGACCCCACAGGACACCAACTGGCTTAGAGACAAGGTAAGGATTCCAAAGGCAAACTTTGTTGTCGATGCCAGCTGTTGCTAATCAGAATTAAAAAGAAAAAAAAAAACAGTTATAATGGCAAGGGTAACCCTCAGTATTATCTTTTTGAAATAAATGTAGCCTATCTCTATGGGTTGATAAATAAATGCCTTCTGATGAAAAGTAATGCAACCCTGTCTTGAAGAAAATCTTTGTCATTTCCCAACTAGACTATGAGTTCAGTTGAATGAAGGAAATAGTGAGACACAAGCTGACAGTGGATCAGGGTATGTATATTCTAGATGGGAAAAATAGTCCATTTAGGGATCCTCTAGCAGCCTACCCCAAGAGGAGGGCACAATCTTTCTTCCTAGTCCCAAAGTTTCTTATCTCCAGGGCACAGTACAGAAGTTCAGATAGCGATAGAGCTGTTTCCAGAGCAAGAAAGAAGTAGTCACAATTCACAAATCATAAATGAAAGCATTAGGAACAAATTATTTTCATCACCATTTAAATAATCAAGCACATACAAGCAAACAAATATCACAAATATTTTTGCCCTAGTTTATTGATAGGATAAAGTACTTTTAATCATGACTTGTTTATATTCAGAGAACATTTTAAAAGCAAAATTTCAGAGCTGGAGAGATGGCTCAGCAGTTGAGAACACTGGCTGCTCTTGCAGAATACCCAAGTTCAAATCTAGCACCCACGTGTGGCTAATACCCATCTGTAACACCAGTTCCAAGGGATCTGATGCCCTTTCCTGTCCTCCATGGGCACTGCACAACATGGTTGTACTTATATACATGCAGGCATAACACACATACACATAAAATAAAAATAAATTCAAAAATTAAAAATAAAATAAGAAGTATAGAAGGATTAAGTAACTAATGAGCCAATGAATTACATGGGCAATACGTGAGTCGTTGCAAAATTAATTCATCAACCTTTCCACCTTTCTCTGATAAATCGATAGTTTTCTTGGAAGTTTGTATTGCATCTCTCTGGGCCTATATTTAAGGCATTGTATTATGAGCTATTATTGGGAATTTTAAGGGTTTATCCCCTTAACTAACAACAGCATTCTTTATGTGAATGACAGCTATTGAATGTGCGTTCATATGACCCATACCATTTGCCCTATAGGTTCTTGATAACTAGCCTATTAACTTTCAGTAATACATCTCATTTTCAGAATACTTGAGCTTACATATTTACATATCAAATTATCAGCTTTCAGAACATACAGGTATTTCATTTAAAAAGTTAACGCCTTAAAACATTTGTATTTCCTGTACCCTTCTTTTTTTTTTTTAATCCAAACAGTAATAATTCAACAAAGTAAAGCTAGGATAATCTGCAAATTTTGGAAGCTCATTATAATGGATTCTGAAAGATAATTGAAAAGGATTCTGCATTTTACACCTCTCCCTCTGTGTGTGTGTATGTGTGCATGCGTGCATGTGCGTGTGTGTGTGCATGTGTGTGTGTGTGTGTGTGTGTGTGTGTACGCATTTGCATGTGTTTGCCTGCGTGGCAGCAACAAAAGTGATGGATCTGTTGGGATGAAGCATTTGGTGGTGTTGGAAAGAGGGAAGACTAGCAGGTATGGCACAAACCGTCTTCTTTCTTTACATCATCCTCCACCTCTACCAATTCTAATAAAAAGACTCCATAAAGCATTGGGGTGCTTTCTCAAATTGTCACCCCAGTGTAATTCATACACACTACACATCATAATGCATCATTATCAAGCATTTTCAGGCAATAAAATGTGAGCTGCTTGTTGGTCTCTCTGGCAATAAGGCAGCAAGGAGGAGCAGCTCTCTGCATACCAATATGCATCCTGGACTATTTATGAGGCCCTCGTATTATCATGACTTATTTTACATACCAATTAAATTGAGCCGAGAGTGGTAATCAAAAGCGTGGATGCCCTGAGCAATGTTGAAAGATGTCATTTTAAGATGCTTTTTTGATTTCTCTCTCCAAGCCAGAACCATAGATCTTGTACTGCTGGTTGTGTTAGAAATGAAAGCATCTAAAGATGCATTGTAAGTAACTGAAAAAAAAATGGGAAAATCTTCTTTTATTGCTTTTTCATAAGATATTATGAAACAATATTAGCAAACAGAACTGTTTAAATATTCAGTGTTAAAATTGAATTCAGATTGTGATGATTCATCCACTTCTTTCCTCCCACCAATGAATTTACAGAAAGAGGTCACAACAAATACCCCATTCAGACTTTCCTCCCACTCTAGGGAAGCTTAATACTTTTTTTTTATGGAGCATATGACATTAAACAACACTAATCACTGTAATCACGGGGGATTCTGAAGACACAAACTGAGCAAAGTGATGAGATAATTTGTTCTTTCTCCTGAACCCAACGAACAAACTACCAACCATCTGCTGCTCCCCAAAGTTTCAGCTTATGCTCAAACAGTGGCTTCTTCAAATCCCGAACGTTTGAAAGTAGAATGAGCAGAATTCAGACCTGCCAAGATTCCCAAGCTCAGCTAAAAAGTCATATCAAGATATTTGTCCCTCTGTCAGATGTTGTGGAGCAAAATCCTAGTTTCCACACAAAGATAATGGGCTTTAGACCTTTGTCATGACAACTGTTTACTCCTGTGAGAATTTTCAAGCTCTCAAAGGTGAGAAACTGCTCTTTGACCAACTTCAAATCATGGCACCCTCCAGACAGATGGAGATCCTCTTTTGCATTTTGCTCAAATAATAATTTGTGCCTAAGGTTCAAAGATTTTCTACTTGACCCCAAGATCAAACTCCTGCCCCACACAAAGAAGCATATTGTCACTTTGTATTGCAGAAGGAGAGTTGCTTTAAGAGAAGAGCTGTTAAATTTTTTCTGCCAGTTGTTTGTTATATAGAATCAAGTGAGGCAGCCTTCAAGACAATTCTCAGTGGATCACAAGCCTTTCTGCACATCTAATGAAACTAAGCACAAGTTGCCCTTTACTCCAGATTATCTTTTCAAAGATATGTGCATAGCAAACAGCCTTGGAATGTAGAGATAGTGTCTCCCTTTGGAGCAAATGGCAGGCGTGTCTCCCATGCAGAATAACAAGTGCATCTTTTTCTGGAGCAGAAGGAGGGGTCAGTCCAATACACTATAAAAAGTTCAGATTCCCTAAATCTGGCTTTCTTCTCCCGCAATTTAAAACATACCTGTGCAGGCATGAATGTGCATTTGCAGACTTGTGGCGAGGGAAACAGAAACAAGTATATCAGTTCTTAAGCTGTTTGCCATCCTCTGAATCCCCCAGACCCTGGCATAGGAATCTATGGCCTCTGAACTGTAGGAGCCTTCTTTTTATTGATCTCTCCGAGTAAGCTCTATAACGTTGTACAGCATGAAATAATAAGCTTATTAGCTGACAGCTAATTGAAAAGAGTATGAAGGCCAGCAGGATAGCTCAGCAGGTCAAGGTGCCTGCCTCCAAGACTGACAACCCAAGTTCAATACCCTACAGGGTGGAAGGAGAGAAATGACTCTCACACACTGTCCTCTGACCTCCATACATGCATGGCCTGTGTCCCGCTTTGTTTCTTTGTTGCTGCAACAAAACACTCGGACCACTACCAACTTGGAGAGGAAAGGGTTTATTTAGCTTGCATCTCCCAAGTCACAGTTCATCAGGGAGCCCAAGGTAGGAACTCAGGGCAGGAACCTGGAGGCAGGAGCTGAAGTACAGGTCATGGAGGAACGCTGCTTATTGGCTTGCTCCCCTTGGCCCCTGCTCAATCTGCTTTCTTATGCAACACAGGCCCACCTGCCCATGGGTGGCACCACCCACAGTGGGCTGGGCCCTCCCACATCACTCATCAAGAAGATGCCCCTCAGACATGGCCACAGGCCAGTCCAGTAGAGGAAATTCCCCAATTGAGGCTCCCTCAACCCAGGTGTGTCAAGTTACCCAGCACAGCCTGTATCCTCACACAACCACAGACATTCACTCACACAGATACACACAAATTAATGAGCACATTTTTTTTGAAAGGAGTATAAAAGCTCAGAACCCTCACAGTTCTTAACAAGTGTTGTTATGTTTAAATGTTTATAGCTTCTCAAATTCGTATGCTGAATTCTGTCCTTCAAGGTAATAACAACATCGAGGAAGGGGGACTTTTGAGGGTGATTAGATGGTTATGACCTCAAGACTTGGATTAGTGCCTTCATAAAAGAGGTCGGAGGAAGTTTGTCCCTCCCACTATGTGAAGACATGGCTGGAAGGCACCATCAGTAATTCAAGAAGGGGCCCTTATCTACTGACAATTTAATCTTGAACTTTGCATCCTCGAGAACCATAAAAATGAATGAATGGTATCTACAAGCTTCTCAGCACATTTTCTTATATAAATATGTATATGTAAGTTTCAAAATAATTACTAAAGGCAAGGAAATTCTGAGAAGCAGAAGTACAAATCATTAAGTCCTTTTTCCTAACCTGTTCTATTGGGTTAATTGCTTCTAAAAGCAACTCGGATTTATGTATTCAAGAGCTTATATTGACATGAGAATAGCTTAATATATTTCATATCTGTCTCCCTAGAAAATAAATATCTCATATAACTAACTTATACTTAATGAGACTGGGAGTATTCAGTGTCACCTACAGAGAGCCTTTCTCAAAGGATGTCATTCAGTCTTCAGAATTACTGAGCTTTCACTGCGTGCCCGTTTTGTGACAGAGATATAGAAGAATTAGATGCACTCTGCACCTTGTTCACATCTCTCTGAGCTTGGGAGGGAAGTCATGTGCATCAAATAGAGAATATTTTAGCACATAGTAAATTGCTATACTGAATGAGTACAGAATTGAGGAGAAATGGGTTTCAGTGTTTTGAAGACATTTAATAAGCATTGATGAAAAGATACCGTTCTGTTGATGAGAAGCATGGTAAAACACCTCATTTGCACTGAAGGAACAAAAACTAAAATGAGGAAGGTATTATGTGTATTGCTAGATAAATATTATTAGTAAGAGAAACTTTAAGAATCACCCAAGAGTGATTCTGGGACTACAGAAATGACTCAGTGGTTAAGACAGGACACTGCTCTTACAGAGCAACTAAGTTGGATTCCCAACACTCAGGTTGGGTGATTCACAGCCACCAGTAACTTCAGCTCCAGGGGCTCTGATGCTCTCTTCTGATCTCCATGGGTAACTGCACCATGTCCACATATCCCTACATAAATACACATTCCCATACATAACTAAAAATAAGTAAACAAATAAAAGGAAAGAATCACCCACGAGAAGCTAGGCATGGCAGCACACACTTGTAACCTCATTGGTTGGGATCCTGAGATGAGAGAATGGCAAAAGATAAACTCAAAAATTCTGAACCCACAAAGATCCAACTTATTAATTTTACAGATGAAAAAAAAACTTTATCCACACAAATTCAGATATTGATGAAGTCAGCAAATGATTATTGGCATCCTAAGATTAAACCTGGGCTCAGCATACTGTTGCATAGCATGGAGTACTACAAACCCAAGCTCAGTACACTGAATTCTGGCAGAGCCTGACCATCAATTCAATACACAGAGCCCAAGTCTTTGACAATTAGAAAGACTTCTCAGGTTGTAACATGCACAGAAGCCATTGGGAGATTAGTGTAAAAATGCAGGTGTTCACAGTGCAAAGCTAGGATTGAACATCATTGATGTACTTCTTGGTGTTGCTTATTTGCCCTGAGGCCCACATGAAAGGAACAATGTGATAGAGAGCCTTCTATAGCTTACAGAGGTCACTTTGTGCTCTACAGGACTACTCAACTGTCCTTAAACATGGGAAACCAAATATTCATTTGGAATCTGATGAAACTGTGGGCTCCACCAGAAAGGTGTGCATACACATAAAATTTTGTATAAAATACCAGCATTTTAAGAACATCCCCACTACAATCCACAAATGATAGAGCTCAGGAAGTCAAGTGAGGCATCGCTGGGCACAAGGCAATTTTGGATTAGAGAAACAATTCTCGACTTGCTTTCTCATGTGGTTGCTTTTGTTCTGGGAACAGATTTTTTTCTATTTACCCCGAGACTATACTGGAATCCACTACGTGGCCCAGTCTGGTCCCCCATCTAAGTCTATCAAGTGCTTAGATTACAAGTATGAACCACCTTGTCCAGCTTCTTTTGAGGATTCTTAATGTTTCTTCTATTAATAAGGTATTTCTATTAATGCATGAATTAGGTTCTGCATTTTAATTTTTACTTCTTTAATGCAAATGAATTTTACTGGATTTTGATGTTGGGGCTCTCTTAAAGTCATAACAGAGTTTCTTCGTGAAAAAAAGAGAAGTCAGGATTCAAAAGAGACTTTCAGAAAGTAAGGGCAGACAGCCTCTGGGACACAGAATAACTCGCTCTGAAGTCTGTCATGGAACAGAGGAGGAATGCTACTGAACAAAATTGTCCGTGTCTCTAGTCTGTTTCATGGTTTGAATGAGAATGTCCCCCTTAGGCTCCACGTATTTGGATATTTTGTCCCCAGTTGGTGGTGCTGTTTTGGGAGGTCTTAGAAGGTGTGACCATGTGGAGGAAGCATGCCTCTGAGGACCACCTTTGAGTTTTTTAAGTGTTGTTGGATTTCCAGCCGCTCTGTTTCCTGTGCCTGCTTGAAGAGTGAGCTTTCTGCTCTGCCCACCTGCTGCCACCATGGTTCCCACCATGACAGACTCTCAATTCCTCTGAAACTGTACACTGTCAGGACTCGGGTTTGCTTTGCTTAGTGGGGGACCTACTGGCTTCGGGTCAGAGGGTCTGATCGGCGACAGAGTCATAAACTCTGGGACCTGTGTCTTCCCAACAGGACAGTTTATTTTAAAATTCAGATGGTTTTTATACATCCCAACAAAGAAACAGGACATACAGTATGTTAGTTGGCACCAGAAGTGTGCTTAAACTTTTACTCAAGATTATCAATGCCCATCTGGTAATTTATTGGCCACAATGTTTTCTTTCTTAGAGCTAAAACATGGAGAGCTTTTAGCTTTTAGCTCCAGAGTAAACCTTTAACCTGGCCTCAGCTCTTAGCCAAGGATAGCTGAGTTATTTGTTCAGGACAAGGAGATGAGTTAAGGGTTGTTGACCAAGACGCTTTACCGCAGAGCAGGGAGCCTGCACTTTTATGACCAGGCCGCTTCCTCCTGCCAGTCTAGCAGTGTTCTGCAAGACAGGGATTAACAGAGCCACTGTTTTCAGTGCCCCTCCCTTTAGCAGAGAATGCATCCTGGACCTATAAGTTTTAGGCTCACCTCACCCTAGGACCTAGCATCCTGGTTTCCTACAGTATACTAAATAAACTCTTTCTTCTATAAGTTTCTTTGGTCAGTGTTTTTAGTCACAGCAACAGAAAAGTAACTAATACAGTCTATTATTAATTTCCCTTGATCTATGGATTACTTTTATTATAACCATGAAGATTAACTGAATCCCTCCCATGTACCAGGCAGCATGCCTAGAGCTCCCAACCTATCATAAACTTCATTGGCTAAATTATCTGAAGTTTTCTAATGAGATAGACATTCCAAAAGTCAATTTTCCCAAAGTCTTGTGACTAATTACAGGTTCAGAGACCAAACCCTGTGAGCTTTAATTTTCTTTCACATTCTCCCTTCCACTAAGCACACTGCCATGTGTATTCAGGACCACATCTGAGATGCTTCCTGTCTCCAACTACGTTTCTGCCCACCATGCCCTCTCTACTAGAACAGATCCCCACTTCAGCTTCAGTTCTCCTGCTCCTGGTCTCTTCATGGTTCTGTTCTGTCCCCATGGGAACCTTAGGCCTGTATCTGCATGGTTGTCTCCTTCTTTTTCTCACATCCACTGGAGGGAGGGAGGGAAGGAGGGAGGGAGGGAGGGGGGAGATGGATGGATGGACGGATGAACAAACAGACAGGATATATAAATAGATGGTAGAGATACATAGGAGGGAGGGAGGAAGGAAGGAAGGAAGGAAGGGAGGGAGGGAGGGAGGGAGGGGAGAGGGGGGAGGATTGGAAAGGAGAGGGAAGGGAATGGGAGAGGGAGGGAAAGACTCACGAAGTAACCAGTTCCTATGAAGGTAAATGCACCAAGCTTCATTAGGAAACAATTTTGGTGACACTTCACCTGCAGCATTACTATAAAATTACTAGACATATCAAAAGTATAAGTTCTCATGATATGATGTCCTATTCAGAGACTGAATATATTTCTTTTTCTTTATGTATATTTAGTTTGTTGACAGAAAATATTATTATAGCATGACACTCAAAATTAATATTGCAATACCCAAAGTATAAACCTTTACATCAAATCTATGGAAATTCCATAATACAATCAAAACAAAATGTTTCCATCCAGAAAATCTTTGTCACACATTCCCCTGTGCTATCTAACTGTAGTTCTTGGCTTGGAAGCTGCATAAGACACACAGAGAAATGCCTTCTGCTCTGGTGTTCAAATTATTGCTCTGAGATTTGAAAGTGCAGCTTACCCAGGGTATTTATAGGTCTTCAGGGTTACATATTGGAGGATCAACAATTCACACCTTGTGTCTAAACCAAGATACAGCTTGTTTCTGATTAAATTCTGGAATGCCAGCACTCCTGAGGATGCATGTGTAAAAGGTGAGAGAAGAGCCATTTCTTCAAAATCAAATTATCTGATAAATAAAAATGTTGCCCTTGCTTCTTCAATTGAGGTAAGGAAATGATATGCCATGTTAGAAAACTCTCTAAAATATCAAGCTATGCAATGAGATAAGATGGAAAAATTATTTGTTTTTAATACTCCCAATGAGTTCAAGGATTAGAAGAGGTATTTATAAATTAATTTTATGCATCATTTTAAGATGAATAAAAGAGACCTTGACATACTGGTCCAGTAGGATGATAACTTCCAACACTTCCACTTTTTTGATACATAAGCATTTTAAAAAGCATTAAAGGGGCATTAAAGGGGCTGCCATGGATCTTTGCCCTTCATCACACTGTCAGAAGGACTCTGCATAGTAGCTATTAGCTAATATGGGAAAGAGGTTTGAAAATGAGAAATGATACCCAAAAATGAAGTAATGCTATTAAGTGCACTTAAATAACACAGAATTGGCCGGTCTCTACTGGAACAGACCCTGAACTGGGGTTGAAAACAGGGTCATTGCTAACTGGGATTTCTTTTCAGCTTCAATCTTCACTTTATGAATCATGCAACTAAGCGCAACACCATATTCTGAACTTTTTAGAATGTTTGCTGTTGAAGGGACTTTATTTTCAGTTTCATTTCATACATTGGAGTCCCATTCCCCAAGTCCTCCACAGGGCTGTCTGTGTTTACTTTGAGCCACAACCATGTCAAAAAGGAAAGATAAGGGATAATAGAGCAATTTCAGTTTTAAAAATCAAAATACGTTTAAAAAACAAAATCTAGACTGCTAAGTATATCTTAAATGAGAATGCAACTAATTTTAGTGATTTCCAGAATGCCAAGTAGAAGTAAGTACCTGCTTGATTCAAATGCACCCTATTCTTCCAAAGGCTGCAGGAAGCTTCAGGAGAAAGTCCTTCCTTCAAACCCAGACCACCAGCTCACAGCTGATTTCTACTGCTTTAACCACAGCGAGACACCTGGCAGGAAAGGCAGCTACTCATTCCATTCTCTACCTTACACAGGTCAGGGAAGAACTCTACCACTGAGCTACATCCCCAGCACTTGTTTTTTGTTTTGTTTTGTTTTTTGAGACAGGGTCTTGCTCTGTACCTTGGGATGAACTTGAAGTTTTTCTGTAGCTCAGGCTAGCCTCGAACTTAACAGGGTTCCTTTGGAAAACTGAATTTTCTAGGATTACAGGTGCACACCACCAGACCTGCTCATGTTCATCCTTTAACCACTATCCTCCCGGAGAGCAGCTTCTGAGGATATGCCCTATATAGAAGACAGTTATGAAAAAGGAAATTCTCTGAGAACCGGGGCATGTATATCTCACTGCTACTGTCCAAAGTCTCTACACTTATTTTGCAATCATTTTAAAATATAATTATTTTCTTATTAAACTATGACACAGAAGCACTCAGATAAGATGAAAACATTTTCTCCTTCAGTGTTTTAAATAAGTCTGAGCCTTATCTTAAAGCAACATGCTAACACATTTATGTCTGAAACTGAGTTTTTCCTTGACATTTCAATACAGCAGACATTTTATCCTTAGTTTTACTCAAATGTATTTCCCTACTTGCTCAAGTGTTTCTTTCTGCATTTGTATGCTCTCTCCTTACACTGAAAAGAAAAATGGCCAAATATATTTTTAAAGGATTTGGGAATATCAGTTCTGGGGTAAAGAATATGGATTAAAGCAGCCCTCGTTTGCTTCCTCCTGGCAGAGGGAGTCTTGGAAAGCGATGAGCACAGTCCGTGATCTACATTTGGTTCCACCTTCCATTTTCCTATCTTTGTATCATCCTACCCCTTCTCACACTAGAATAGCTGAGCTTCAAATAACAACAGAAAGTCATATTTAAATGCCTAATCTCAGCCTTTAATCCCAGCATTCATTCAGGAGGCAGAGGCAGGCAGATATGTGTAAGGCTGAGGCCACCCTGATCTGCATAGTGAGTTCCAGGCCAGCTGGGGCTACAGGGAGACACTGTCTCAAAACAGATGAAAAAATTTTAAAAAGCCTAACCTCTGTTGCTAAATCTCAGAACAGAACCTTTTTCACTGGTCGAGTGAAACAATTCACACAGGCAATTGAGTTCTAAACCTAGAAATTGCAAAAAGGGAAGATTTTTTATTATATTTGTTTGGGTGTCTGCATGTATGTGCATGTACACATGTGCTACAGCAGTGTATGTGTGTGTATACATTTACACATGCTACAGCAATGTGTGCACGTGTGTATGCATGTACTACGGTAGTGTGTGCATATGTGTATGTGTACATACTCTACAGCAAGCACCTTTACCCATGAGCCATCTCAGTGGCACGAAAGATCTTACAGACAGCTATTGTTTGTTATTAAAATTCAGTCTTTCAGTTATATGTGTACATATAACACTTATTTCGGAAGCAGGTACAAAGGTTCCCTTCCATTCATTTCCAGTACTTCAGTCCTTATTTTAGTGTTACAGAAATTTAACACATAATTTTTGGAGCTGTCACAATCAGCAGAAGATCAGAAAACACCAACATTTTTTCCCTCAATTAATAGCCTGCCGAAATCAAAGGATGGATAAAATGTGCCAAAGATATGATATAATTTACACTTATACTGAAGAAAAACTCTGAATGTACAGGATATGATTCGGGGGCACATATTAGAGAATTCATTTGAAACCCAAGAGGAGGGGAGGGAGGGAGGGAGGCAGAGGCAGAAAAATCATACATTCAAGGCCACCCAGAGCTACATAACAAAAGTGTCTCAAAAGAACAAAGGAAAGATTAAAATTTTAAAAAAGAAATTTAATGTATATAAAGTGACTTGTCTTATAAAAATATTTTAATGAAAAAATTTTAAATTTATGTGTATATAAAATAGAAAGCAATAAAAATTAGTGATTTAAAACATAAAACCAAATTTTCAATAAAATTAAAGACAGAAAAGAAAGAAAGGAAAAGATGAAAATTCTATTTTGAAGACAGCCAAACTAATGAACTTCCAGTAAGAACACAAACACAACAAAGGAGTAATTTTGAGAGAATTTAATTTTGAGAGAATTTATTTTTAATAAAATAATATTAAGCAAAATGTGACCGAGCAAGACAGGTTAGATCAGAATGGGGTTGAAGCTGATGGATTCTATGACAATTGTATTCCTTCTCTTGAGATTTCTGAAGTTCACAGTTCACCTGAATTAATTAAGTGAAACATAAATTTCAGAAAGAGAGAAGTGATTCCTGTCAGCATTCATGGGTTATAGAGCCAAGATCAAAACCTCCAGAGGATCAGTTTTTGGTTTCTAGACTTAAACATTCTGTGTGAACCATTTTCAGCAAAGAATATAAATGTAGATGTCAAATGTGAATGTTTCCCTTCCTTACTGTTCAAATTCAGTACCTTGCCTGACCCAGTCTCCATGGTGAAACTTGTGCTCTAACACGTGGCAGCATTTGTGACCTCCAGAGAGCAGCTCTGTCCAGTCAATGGTCATGGTGGCATCTTCATCATCACATGAACTAGCAGGCCGCTCAAAAAGGGAAATCAAGGCTGCTGTGAAAACAATTCCTTGAACCTTGAGACATTGAAAGAAAGCAAACATAGGCAGGGTAAGTGCTTTATAAGAGCTTGGATCCTTTTAAGTTTAAGAAAGAAGGCTTGGAGAGGTGGCTCAGGAGTTAGGAGCACTGGCTGATCTTCCAGAGGACCTGGGTTTGGTTCCCAGCACCCACAATGGCACATAACAACAGTCTAGCTCCAGGGATCTAACACCCTCTATGGACATTGCTCTCTGGACATTGCATCCACTTGGGCATTCACAAATACACATAAAATAAAAATAAAAAGATCCAAAGAACAGTTTTTTAAAAGATTAAGAAGGAAGCCGGGCGCGGTGGAACACGCCTTTAATCCCAGCACTTGGGAAGCAGAGGCAGGGGGATCTTTGTGAGTTCGAAGCCAACTTTGTCTACATAGTGAGCTCCAGGACAGCTGGGGCTACAGGGAGACCCTGTCTCAAAAAGACAAAAAAAAAAAAAAAGATTAAGAAGGAATGGACCAGGCATGTTGACCCAGACCTTTAATCCCAGCACTCCAGAGACAGAGGTAGTCAGATCTTTGTGCATTTGAGGCCATCCGGTTCTACATAGAAAGTTCTAGGCCAAACAGGACTACATAGTGAGAGCTTGCTAAATAAATAAATAGATAGATAGATAATGAACTAGGAAGGATTACTCCACTGTTATTATTTAAAGAATGCAAACAGTGATAGTAAAAAGAGCCACTACAACTGGCAAAACTGTTGCCAAGTACAATTTATCATTCAAAGATAGACTTGCTGTCAAAAAATAGTAAGAATGGAAACCTCTCAAGATCATGAAAGGAAACTGATTGTTCAAGACTTTTCAGTCTCTGACACACTCCAGTGTCATTGAGTAAGAAATTATTTTTCTCATGTGAGGTACAATTAGATAGGAAGAGAAAGGGCTGTATCCAATGTCAAAGGATCAATGTTGCCACCTGTTGTTAGGTGATACAGGAAATGAGCTGTCCCTACCTGGCTGACAGTGAGCATTCCAAAGCCTTATGAAGAAAAATCAGAACAATTAATGTGAAGGACTCATGGGAAATAAGCTCAAACATTTAATGTTAAATACTTATTAATATTGGGATCCAATGGATTAAGCATTTTATAATGTGAAGTTAGTAAGATTCTTTTCTATGAGAAAAAATGTGTAACTACACAAAGACCAGGAAAGTACAATGTAGTTTTGGGTTTTGTAAGTAAAAAGAGGAATTGTAGCGCTATCCATCTCTCCCATGTCCCCTGTGTATAGCCTTATAATCTACAGCGCAGAAGGACAGGCTCCTGGCACTTTAATTTCTTCTTTGAACTTCAGAAAGACGATTAAATCCATAGTGTTCAAGGCTATCCTTCCCTCACTTACCTTTCCAGTTATATCCCCAAATGAAAGAATCGATTCTTTGGCATCAAGAGGATCATACCAATAATCCATGCAGATTGGTGTTCCTTTTAGGCCTTGAAGTTTGTATTGACAAGGGAATTCTTCTTTGGACAGCAGATCATAGAAACAAATTTCTTTGCTTGTAAAAGCCACTGCTATCTAAAGTACCCAAGTAGAAAACCAAAGGATATTTATGATGAATTTAGTGAAATCAATATACAAAGCAGGCATGCAAATCTGATTTTCAAATCAGGCACTGAACGCCCTTTCTTTCTTATTTCACTGCTACACTCACCATCATCCTCCATTTCTAGGAATGTAGACATCTTATGACGATGTCAATCACATAAGAAAAAGGTACATAAAATGTGGAAGTGGTGGCTCATGCTATAATCTCAGCATTTAGGAGGTTAGATAAGGCAGGAGAATTGTCATGCATTAGAAGCCAGAGTAGAATATTTAGTGTCTTCCAGGCCAGTCTGTATGCACGCATGCATACAGAAACTGGACCAATATCTCTTATGAATATCGATGTAAAAAGACTCTAGTAACATGTAAAGAAATGTAAAAGAATACACATTATGACCAAGTGAAATTTATCTCAGTAATGAAAAGATTCAATCAATGAAATGCACTATACTTATTAATAAACCACAATAATCTTATTATCTTATTATCATCTCAGTAAACACAACATCTTTTGAAAATATCCAATATATTTTCATAGTAATAATTTTCACCAGGAATAGAAGGGAACTCCCTGATAAAGAGAATGTGCAAATTCAAAACAGAACAAAACAAAACACCTGAACAACTGATGTCACACTTGATGGTGGAAAACTCAATGCAGTGTCAATGAACTTGGAAGTAAGATGAAGATGCAGCCTCTTACCAGTTCTACTCAGCACAGTAGCAGAATCTCTAGCCATGAAAATTTTACAAGAAAAATAAATAGTATCCAAATTGGAAAGGAAAAAGCTAAACTTAATCTGTTGTTAGAAGACATGACGTTACATACAGAAAACCCTAAAGCAGTCAGAAAAAATATAAAAAATTAAACAAGTTTAGTCCATATTTTTTTTTCAGTCTATTGTATTTTCATACAATTAGCAACCTAAAACTGTAATTACCAAAGGCAGGAGAAGGAAAAGACAAGCACAGTTCTATATGCAGTATTTGTGAAATATCCATCTTTATCTATATACCCAGAATATACAAAGAACTCTAGAAACTAACTATAATCGGAAAAAATCCAACAAAAGCTGGAGAAACATTTGAACAGACTTTACCAAGGAAAACAGATAACTATCACAAATCAACACATGAAAATAAGTTGAACCTTATTAGTTATGAGGTTATATACTTAAATTCACAGTAAGATGCTCAAACAAACCTTTTAAGTGGGTAAAATTAAGAGAAAGTCATACCTGATCATATCAAGCATTGGGGACTGTGGGCTACATCCATGTGTTGGAATACTAGGCAGCAATAAGAAATAAACTACTAATGCCACCAGACAACATGATGGACTTCAAAATAATTATGGCAATCGTTAAAATCTAGATAGAAAGGGCATACACACAGCATAATGCTAAATAAATGTCTTTAGAAAGTGCAAGCCAACATATAGTGACAGCACATCAAGGATCGTCTGACAATAAAGAATTGAGGGAAAAGTTACTAAGACTATAAGGAAATTTTTGCAAATGATGAAAATATTCATTATCTTTGTCATACTGTTGACTTTGCTCAGGTGCATGGAGAGGCTTTAAGAGGGATGCAAATGAGGAAGGGCTCTAAATATGATCAAGATATATTGTAAGAAATTTGCAACAGATTAAAAAAGATATATCACTTGACACAGTTTAAGTATTTGTGTGTATGTGTATGTGTTCTTTAATATTCTATGCATAATAAGTGTGAATAATAAGGTTTAGTTATCAATCCTAAAAATTTAACATTACAGAACAAATGTCTCATGATGGTGAGAGGACAAATGAAGATAAACATAATTGGAACTGAAAGTCTCTTTTAACGATCTTAAGCCTTAGCACCAGCAAGAAGCTCCTGGACACAGTGTCAGCAGCTATAGTTCAGGCAGTAAAGACTAGAGCAGTCTGTAAAGACTGGCTGCCTCAGTTTACAAATCTTAGCAACACTAGTAATGTCTTATGTGACCTGGGAGAATTACACAACTTATTTCGATGTTTAAGGTGGGAATAAATTGTGTTTCATGGTTTTCCAGTGGGAACTGGAACAGAACATATCCCACAGGAAACAAACAGTACCCCAGATTATAAATAGAGATAAAATGATGAAGTTACAATGTCACTTGATAATCTCCAATAAGCAAGTGGATCACCAAATAATAGGCAATAACTGCTAATATCTCACAGCAAAATAAAATCAGCTATTTTATAGTCTTTTTTTTTTGTCTTTTTGAGACAGGGTCTCCTTGTAGCCCCAGCAGTCCTGGAACTCACTATGTAGACCAGGCTGGCCTCGAACTCACAAAGATCCTCCTGCCTCTGCCTCCCAAGTGCATGCGAAATCATGCCCTTGATTAAAGAAAATGTAACTGCCTATTCCAAATAAACAAACAAATCTGAAACTGCCCAAGACATCAGTCTTGAGTACCAAGTCATTGGACATATAAGCAGAACAAGCCATGTCCATACAATCTGCAGCATGCAGACACAGGAAACTTGAAAAGACAAACACGAAGTCTCTTTGCTAAAAATATCAACTGGGCCCAGCATGGTAGCGCACGCCTTTAGTACCAGCACTCAGGAGGTCAGAGACAGGCAGATCTCTGTAAGTTCAAGGTGAGCCTGGTCTACATAGTGAGTTCCAGGACAGGTGGGGCTACAGGGAGACCCTGTCTCAAAAAAAAAAAAAAATCAACTGCAACAATCAAAAAATGCAAGGAAGAGAAGAAAAAGACAAAAACCTACAGATCAAAAGCAATCTATCAAGGTGGGGTATAGTTCAGTGGTAGAGCACCTGCTTAGTATGTGTAAGGCCCTGAGTTCTATCCCTAGCAGCACAAAACAAAACAAAAATGACATCACCATCACTACTCAATGTGTAGACATCAGTGAGGTGTTATCAAAAAAATAAGTTTGTAAATTGTAAGACAATCAAGCTAGAATGTACTACTACATAGTTGATGATATTAAGGAATTATTATTATTATTGAAAGAAAATATAATAGCATTTTTGCTTATGCTAAAATATATCCTTTAGAATACAGAAATATTGAGGCTGGAGAGATGGCTCAGCAGCTAAGAACATTCACCGTTCTTGCAGAAGACCCGGGTTCAAATCCCAGCACCCACATGGCACCTAACAACTGTCCATAACATGAGTTCCAGGGGATCTGATAGTCTCTTCTGTCCTCCGTGGGCATTGCACTACATGGGTGCACTTACCTACATGAAGGCAATACACACATACACATAGAATAATATTTTAAAAATTAATAAATAAAATATTTTTAAATGAATGCAGAAATATTTACAAATGAAATGATGTAGTGCTTTTCATTTTAATGGAGAAACAGAGAAAACAAGTTCAGCTTTGAATTTAAAATAATTATTAGTTGGACCCAGGGTTTGACAGTTAAGTAATACTATTTTCTCTCTATCTATGTATGCCTTTGAAATTGTCCCTAGTAAAACTGACCATCTGTTTAATCTAAAACATTAAAAATATAGATTATGTAAACTCCAACCTCTTCTGCAGTTATTTTCATCATAATTTGTTATCGTGGTCATGAGTATAGCTAGCAGAAGATATCTGTACTATGTGCACTCTATCTATGAGAATTATAAACTGATTAGCAGAGTGATCAAAATCAGATAAGCAGTTCCCGTTAAATGCATTAAACTGTTCCAGGCTTTATAATAGCCTGGCCACTCTGGTATGAACCCATGATCCTGCTGTGAGCTACAAGGGAACAAAGGTCTTAGCTAACAATGCAGCATGGCCACATTTGGGAAAAGCCAAGAGTCGGGGTTATTATCAGTGATGCATGTGGGAAAGCAAGAAGTTCCTTTGGCTCTGCTTGTGTTCCCTCCAGGTGAAATAGAGGCACCAAGAGATGACTGTAGCTCTCTGCCACTGCAGGTGCTAAACGTGGTGCTGACCAGGAGCCCTGCCCCGTCATTTTCTCCTCTTTTTCACAAGCTATAAGCAATAGAGATTGCATACCTTGTTTACATTTTCCAGAGAAACCAGGCTTGTCACCCACAGGTGCTTGAGCCTGGTGGCATCTGAAGTGATGGGAAGTGCTTCTTGCAACTTTAAATTCTCTCCCCAGACTCCTAGTAAGCCTTCTTTACTGATGGTCAGGTAACGACGTGAACTTTTTAAGAAAACTACTTTCTGAATGGTGTCCCTGTGTTTTCCTGGGAGGAATTCAAGGTCCTTCCACTGAGGAACCTCCATTGCCTTTGTTCGTTCATCTCTTTCATAAAGCGATAACAGTATAAATGAAGTCAGCTTGTCCCAATCAATGAAGCCATCCTGGGCCACATCCACCTTGTCAAAGAGCTCCCCATATTCTTCCTTTGTGCCCCAACCAACCGTCTCTGTCATCTTCTGCATGAATTCTTCTCTGGGCATACAGATGGATTCACTTGGCTCTGGGGACTAGAAATGGAAATAAAGAAGTAAGAGAGCAGAGGAGATCATCACGGAGAGATGAGCACCGAGCTGCCTCGAGGTCATATTTAATCATCAGTTTTTGCAGCATGAGGAGAGTGCCTTTTACTTCACAGTGGTAATAGACCTACGTGAGGCTGTACTGGCAGACAAATAATTTAGAGAGTTAGAAGGGGGGACCTCAATTACAAATGTCCTTATACATGGAACTGTGAAATGTGAGACTTAGGGAATATGCACTAACGGAAGCAGAGGTTGGAGGGAGGTGGGACTTTTACCCATGAACCTGGACAACGTGAGGCCAGAATTCTTGCCCAGAGCATCCAGAAGGAAAGCAATCTCGACAACACCCTTGTTAGTTCAGTAAAACCTGTTTTGTATTTCTGACCTCCAGACTATAAATCAATGCAATGGTGTGTGTAAGCCACTAAGTCTGTGGTAATTTTTTATAGCAGCAAAGAGGACTTCATATAGCAATTTATAGAAAATGGGCTAATCCCTGAAAGAAAGGGCTTGAAGAGCCAGTAAAATTGCAACATGATGAAATTTTATTTTGAAAGCAAGAAATCCACTTCTGTAATTAAACCATTACAAAAGACAGTGAAACTACACAGTTTTGATTTTTGCTTTTCATGGTTAAATTGAATAAATAATCTGCAAACTATAAATTAGCAGACACTAAACCATTGCTCCTACAGGAAACACAAGATCAAGCTTCTGCAAATGTCTAGTCACCCCACTCTCATAAACTGCTAATTACATAATTTTATTTAATGAGTTTTTCTGTTGCAAGATACCTTATTTAATATTATTGTTAACTCTTCAGAACTGAATTCATGATCAACAACAGTATGACTCAGGCCTGAATCAAGATAGCACACTTATTTTCTTGGCAAAGTATTTCAGAACCTTCAAGAGCTTTGGAACATGGCACTACTCCATCACTACACTCAGGAACCATTTTAAAGAGCAAATCGCCAACAGAAGAAAGAGAAAGAAAGAAAGAAAGAAAGAAAGAAAGAAAGAAAGAAAGAAAGAAAGAAAGAAAGAAAGAAAGAAAGAAAGAAAGAAGGAAAGGAAAGAAAGAGAGAGAGAAAGAAAGAAAGAAAGGGAAAGAGAGAAAGGAGGGAGGGAGGGAGGAGGGAGGGAGGGAGGAAAGAAAGAGAAAGAGAGGGAGGGAGGAAAAGAGAAGGGAAGTGTAGAAAACTCTGGGTAGATGGAGAAAACACTTACTGGCATTACAGTGTGAGAGCTGAAACAAGAAGGCAGAATGGACCCTGTTAGTGAGCTTAGGAGACTCCAATTTCCACTACTGTCTACATGCCTATGAAGGACCATGAAAATACTGAGTGGTGATCTAGAATTTACAAAGAAATTTGGAGAAGTAGGTAATTCCACAACTAATTCAATTAATTAACTGTTTCAATTAATATCTAGAGTGAGATTTGTGATGAAGGAATCAACTCTCCTTATGTAGAAACCAGCGAGTGAGGATGTACTGAGAGTAAGAAGTTCGCACTGTAGTGCTGGTCAGACCAATGTACATTTTGTGTGTTTGTTTGGGACCTTTTTGCATCTTCATATATACATGCAGTGATGATTTGTTTTCATTCATTTGCTTCCTGTGTGTACTTTTGATCCCGGATCTGTCAGCAAGTAAGAACTATCAGCAACTGTGTCATTGCTTGGCCTTAATTAAGTCATTTTGTAAGAGGGTCAGCAGCATCAGTCACACGAGCATGATTATGAAGATGAACTGAGGTATCATTGAACAAGACCAGGAGAGAGTAATCTGATGGCTAACAGAGGTAAGTTTAGCCTTTTAATTAACCAAGGTTTCTGACAAATAGCAGTGAATGCTTTGATAATCGGAACCCATCGAACTTACTTTTACTAAATTATTTTTACTCTGGAAAAGGTTTTGATGGAAATGTTTCAATGGTTCAGATTTTGACTATAGACAAAGATACCTGGACCTAAGCGCACTCCATCTGAAGCAAAGTTGACAACTGCTTTTGAAAATTAAATCAGTGGTGGTCATTATTTTAAACTGCCAGTGAATGGCATGGCTCTCAAAGCTATACTGTCAGCACACTGCTAAAACAACATTTTCTAGAACATTTTAAAGCAGACTCTCAGTGTGTTTTCTATGAGGTAATAACTCTTTTGTATTGCTAAGAACAGGAAACTGGAAAAATATAGAAACAATTTCTTTTGTACATTCAAGAATGTGGAATTACAAATATAGCATAAATAAGAAATTAACTTCCCCTAAGTAACATAAGAAGCTAATTACATAGTAGGTTGGTCACTCATTACCTGTGTGGGTTTTAAGCTTGAAAATTAAACTGGTGTCCCACTCTAGCCTTGAGCCCAGGCCCACTCCTTTCTTCCCCCTCCTGTTTTCCCCCCTTGATGTCTGGACTAGCTTCCTAACCTAGACTAACTCAATCCTCCAGTTTAGTTTGTGAGACCCGCCACATGCCCACCTTGCCCTTCGCCTCCTGATCTGCCTACTATCCTTGTAAGTCAGATCCCGCCCACTGTGCCTTGATTTCCCTGCACCCTGAGCAGCTCCAATCTCTCCCCAAACTGTCCACTTTCTAGCCTTGTGCCTAGGCCCACTCTTGTTTTTTCTGCCCCCATCTCTGGACTACCCTCTTAGTCCAGATCTGTCCACTGCATCTGGATTCCCTGCATCCAGACTAGCTCAAGTCTCCAACTATTTTTGTTAGCCTCTACAGGCTCTTTCCACCCCTGTCTTGCATGCCACCAACCTGCTACTATCCAGACCAACCTACTGCCCTGTGAGAACCTGAAGCACACACCAACTAACTTTTCATACCTGAGCAAAAAACAACCAAGTTATGTCAACAATATAAACAAACCAAAGACAGAATAGAATTTCCTATCAGACACACAACCAACAGAAGACATCCATATGCCCAAAGAGCAATGAAAAATACAAATAATATGAATAACCAAGAGAGTATGTCCTGAACAAAACCCACCAGCCTTATAGACATGTACTACAATGAGAATTACCAAGAGGAACCGCACAATGCAGAATTTAAAAGAACAATCATAAACATGATCAAAGAACTTAAAGAAAATGCAGAAAAACAACAAATTCAAAGAGGACAGGCATAAACTTAAGATGGAAGCTCAAGAAAACATAAATATACAGCTGAATTAAATAACAAAGACAATTCAGGGCTTGAAAAGTGAATTCACAAAAGAGATGCAAATATTGAAGAAAACCCAAGCTGAAATGAAGGTAGAGTTGAAAAACTCAATAAGCCAATTTGAAATGACAGCAGAAAGTCTCACCATTGGAATGAATGAAATGGAAAATAGAATGTCAAGACTGGACAACAACGTTGAAGAACTGGACTCATCAAACAAAGACTATGTAAAAAAAAATTTAAAACCATAAGAATGGAATATGTGAGAAATGCGGGACACCATGAAAAGAACAAATCTGCACATCACAGGCATACAGGAAGGAGAAAAATCTCAGGTCAATCCATTGACCAGATCCTCAAGAGGATTATGGAAGAAAACGTCCCCAAATTAAGAAAAGACGTACCTATACAGATACAAGAAGCACATAAGACACTAATTAGGTAGAACCAGAACAGAAATTCCCTGTGGCATATCACAGTAAAAACACTAAATGTACAGAAAAAAAGAGAGGGCACTGAAAGATATTAGAGAAAAGCAAACAGGAAAACCCATCAGAATTACAGCTGACTTTTTTTTTGTTGTTTTGTTTTTTTCGACAGGGTCTCCTTGTAGCCCCAGGCTGGCTTAAACTCTGCCTCCCCGGTGCTGGGATTAAAGGAATGCACTACCGTGTCTGGTTTACAGCTGACTTTTCAGTGCAAACTGTCAAAGGCAGAAAAACCTGAACCAAAGTATTACCAGTCCTAAATGACCATGGTTGCCAACTCAGAATATGTTACCCAACAAAACTATCTATCATAGTTGAAGGGGAATGGAAAAATTTCCATGGCATGAATAGGCTGAAAGATTCCATGTCCAACAAAACAGCCCTACAGAGAATACTTGAAGCAATACAAAGGACTGAAGATAAGAATGACTCTACTCAAGAGGTTCCAGAAAGAAAACAATGGAAGGCATAATTACAGAAACACAAAATAGGGCCAAGAACACAAACAAATTAAAATGGCAGTAAACCAATACACATCTTTCAATAATAACTCTAAATATCTCAACTGGTCTCAACTCCCGAATCAAAAGATACAGGCTAGTGGAATAGATTAAGAAATAAAATCCATCATTTTGTTGTCTTCAAGAAACTCATCTCATCATCAAGGATAGGCACTACCTTGGGGGTAAAAGGATGGAAAAAAATATTCCAAGAAAATGGCACTAAGAAGCAAGCAGATGTCGCTATTCTAATATCTGAAAAAATAGACTTTGAACTAAAGCTAATCATAATAGATAAAGAGGTTACTTCACTTTAATCAAGGGAACAATTGACCAAGAAGATATTACAATCATGAATAGATATGCACCAAACTCTGGAGCACCCAAATTCATAAAATCAGTATTCAAAGACTATAAAACGGGGACTAATCCCAACTCAATAATAATAGGTATCTTTAATACCCCACTATCTTCAATAAACAGGACAACTGGAAACTAAAAGCTGGTTCTTTGAAAAGCTAAACAAGATAGATAGACTCTTATCCTAATTAATAAAAAGAAATAAAGAGCAAATCCAAATTGACAAAAGCAGAGATGAAAGGGGAAACAGAACAACAGACACCAAAAAATCCAGAACATTGTAAGAGAATACTACACTTCTACACTCTATTAAATTTGAAAGTCTAAAAGAAATTTTGAATTTCTAAATTCACAGAAACCACAAAATTTAAGAAGAGATCAGTATCTTAGACAGACCCATAATAAATAAGGAAATTGAAACAGCAGTATAAAACCTCCCAATGAAAAAGCATCAAGGCCCAGATGGATTCACAGCAGAATTCTACCAGACATTCAAAGATCTACAACTAATAGTTCCTGAAATATTCAAAATGGAGATCTCAGCAGACTGCCAGAGAGTGCTGAGATCTTGCCTCCCTTTGGCCTCTCTCTGACAGAGAGACTGAGAACACAGGGGACTGCCTGATAGCCTCCAGATCCTGCCTACACATGGTGGTGAGCTTCCCTTAATTGCACCATACCCATCCCCCTACCTGGGATTTTGTGAGGACCCTCCCAAGGACCCAGGGCATATCTGGCTTTGGTAGGCTAAGGTTGAGATTCTAGCAGACAACCTGAGAGGGTGGAACGCCTGAGAGCACCTAGATCCTGCCTCCATATGTTGAAAGAAGCCTGCATAAACCTGACCGGAACCTGAACTGGGCATCTGTGGGTATTCCTGAATAGCTGATCTGAAGCCATCAGTTCCCGCCAAATTAAACCTGAGAGAACTTGAACCCTGTACCAACCAGCTTTACATAACCAATAAAGAAAGGATAATTCCAACAGAAGCACACTTCAACTTAATTCTCATATCAGAATCATAAACAACAAAAGAAATTCATATGCCAAAATCACAACAAAAGAAAAATAAAATGGAAAGCCAAAACACTATGTCCCCACCAAACTCCACCAATCTTGTAGAAGAGTTCTACAAGGAGAACCCCCTTGAGATAACCCAGGACACTGAATTTAAAAGAACAATCATAAACATAATCAAGGAATTCAAAGAATTTAAAGAAGACATGGACAAACAAATCAAAGAACTAAAAGAAGATGGGGATAAACTTCTGAATGAATTCACAAAAGAAATAGAAACATGAAAGAAAACTCAGTCAGAAATGAAGAAGGAAGTGCAAAACTCAATAAGCCAACTTGAAACAATAGGGGAAAGCCTCACGACTGGAATGAATGAAATGGAAAACAGAATATCAACACTGGAGAATAAAGTTGAAGAATTGGACCACTCAAGCAAAGATTATGGAAAATTTTAAAACACATGGGAATGGAATATTCAAGACATGTGCGACCGCATTAAAAGAACAAATCTACAGATCATAGAAAGAGAGGAAGGAGAAGAATTTCAGGTTAATGGTATTGACCGGATCTTAAATAGGATTGTAGAAGAGAATTTCCTGAAGTTAAGGAAAGAATTCCCCATACAAATATAGGCAGCACATAGAACACCAAATAGAGAGGATCAGAAAAGAAACTCCCTATCACATATCCTAGTAAAAACACTAAATGTACAGAACAAAGAGAGAATACTGAAAGCAACAAAAGAAAAACAAGTCAGATATAAAGGAAAGTCCATCAGAATTACAGCTGACTTATCAATGTAAACTATGAAAACCAGAAACAGAAGAGCCTGGACCAAGGTATTTCCAGTTGTACATGACAATAGATGCCAGCCCAGAATACTTTACCCAGCAAAAATGTCTATTATAATTGAGGGGGAAAGGAAATTCTTCCATGACATGAATAGCCTGAAAGAATACATGTCCACAAAGCCAGCCCTTCAAAGACTACTTGAAGCAATACAGAGAGCAGAGAGAGAAACAACTATATCCTAGGAGGAATGAAAGAAAATTAATAAAGGTATAATTGAGGAAACACAAAATTAGACAGAGAACACAAACAGCAATCAAAATGATGGCAACCAATACATCGTTCTATAATAATCTTAAACATCAATGGACTGAACTCCCCAGTCAAAAGACACAGGCTAAGCAAACGGATTAAGAAACAAAATCCATCTCTTTGCTGTCTGCAAGAAACCCATCTAACCTTCAAGGACAGGCACTACCTTAAGGTAAAAGGGTGGAAAAGAATATTCCCAGCAAATGGTACTAAGAAACAGGCAGGGGTTGCAAGTTCTAATATCTGACAAAATAGACTTCAAAGTAAAACTAATCAGAAGAGATAAGGAGGGTCATTTCATTCTGATCAAAGGAACAATTAACCAAGAAGATATTACAATCCTTAACATATATGCACCAAACTTTGGTGCACCCAAATTCATAAAAACAATACTACAGGACTTTAAGACACAGATTAACCCCAACTCAGTAAGAGTAGGGGACTTCACTACCCCACTGTCTTCATTAGACAGGTCAACTGAACAAAGAATTTAAACAGAGAGACACCTGAATACAGAGAGTTAACAGAGAGACATCTGAATTAAACAATACCATATATCAAATAGACTTAACAGACATCTACCGAGTAGTCCACCCAAGCACCAAAGGACATACTTTCTACTCAGCACCCCATGATACCTTCTCCAAAATCGACCATATGTTGGGGCACAAAACAAACCTCAACAAATACAAAAAGACTGAAATAATTCCATGCATTCTATCAGACCACAATGCAATAAAATTTAAAATCAACACCAAAAGAATCCCCAGTAACTACATGAACACATGGAGATTAAACAACACACCCCTGAATGATGAACAGGTCAAAGGAGAAATTAAGAAAGAAATAAAAATATTCTTGGAAATTAGTGAAAAGGACAATACAACACAACAAAACCACTGGGACATGCTGAAAGCAGTCCTTAGAGGGAAATTTATTGCTCTAAGTGCGTACATTAAAAAATTAGAAACAGCTCAAATAAATGACCTAACACTGCAACTCAAGACACTGAAAAGGCAAGAAAAAAATGAAACCCAAACTCAGCAGAAGAGAAGAAATAACAAAAATCAGGGTAAAAATTAATGAAATAGAAACAAAACAATTCAAAGAATCAATGAATCTAAGCGCTGGTTCTTTAAAAAGCTGACCAAGATAGACTGACCCTTAGCCCAGCCAAAGGAAAGAAAGAGCAAATCCAAATCAACAAAATCAGAAATTAAAGGGGAAACATCACAACAGACACCCAAAAGATCCAGACCATTATAAGGGAATATTTTAAAAACCTATATGCTACCAAATTTGAAAATATAAAAGAAATGGATGGATATCTATTGGATTATAGGAACCACCAAAGTTAAACCAAGGAATCAACAGTTTAAACAGACCCATAACCTATAAGGAAATTGGAACAGTAATACAAAGCCTCCCAACTAAAAGAAGCCCAGGCCCAGATGTATTTACAGGAGAATTATACCAGACATTTAAAGAAGACCTCCAACCAATACTACTTAAGTTATTCAGAAAGATAGAAATGGGGAGAATCCCCACATTCCTTCTATGAAGCCAACATTACTCTAAAACCCAAACCAGGTAAAGACACAACCAAAAAAGAAAGCTACAGACCCACATCCTTAATGAACATATATGCAAAAATTCTCAACAAAATACTTACAAACTGCATACAGACACACATCAGAAAGATAATCCAACATGATCAAATCGGCTTTATCCCAGAGATGCAGGGATGGTTCAATATATACAAGTCAAAAAATGTCAATAATCATATAAATGGACTCAAAGACAAAAACCATATTGTCATCTCAATAGATGCAAAAAGGGCTTTTGACAAAATTCAGCATGCATTTATGTTCAAAGTTCTTGACAGAATTGAACTGTGGGGAACATACTTCAACATACATAAAACTATATACAAGAAATCCACAGCCAACATCATTCTAAATGGAGAAAACTGGAAGCTTCCCATTAAAATCAGGAACCAGACAAGGATGTCCACTGTCTCCACTCCTTCTCAACATACTACTTGAAACTCTTGCTAGAGAAATAAGACAGGAGAAGGAAATTAAAGGAGTACTAATGGGAAAAGAAGAAGTCAAACTATCGCTTTTGACAGATGATATGATACTATACCTACGAGATCCCAAAACTTCTACCAGAAAAGTCCTAGAACTGATCAACACTTTCAGTATAGTGGCAGGTTATAAACTCAGTCTACAGAAATCAGTAGCCTTTCCATATACCAATAACAAGCAATTGTTAGAAAGAATATTGGGAAATGCTCCCATTCGCAAAAGCTGCAAAATAGATAAATAAATAAAGTAAATAAATAAATAATAAATAAATAAAATATCTTGGAATAAATCTGAACAAAGACACCAGAGATCTCTACAATGAAAATTTTAAATCATTAAAGAAAGAGATTGAGAAAGACACCAGAGATGGAAGGACCTCCCATGCTCATGGATTGGCAGAATTAATATTGTGAAAATGACCATCCTACAAAAAGCAATATATATATTCAATGAAATCCCAATCAAATTCCCCATGACATACTTCACAGAATTAGAAAAAATAATCCTTAAATTCATATGGAAGCACAAAAAACCCCGGATAGCCAAAGCAACCCTGAGTACAAAGAGCAATGCTGGGGGGATTACTATACCAGATCTCAAAGTATACTACAGAGCTATAGCCTTAAAAACAGCATGCTACTGCTGCAAAAATAGACACATAGATCAATGGAACATCATTGAAGATCCAAACCCGAGTGTATGCAGTTTCAGCCACCTGATTTTTGACAAAGGTGCCAAGAACACACAATGGGAAAGACAGCATCTTCATCAAATGGTGTTGGAAAAACTGGACCTCTACCTGTAGAAAAATAAAACTAGATCCTTATCTTTTACCCTGCACAAAAGTCAACTCCAAATGGATCAAAGACCTCAGTGTGAAACTGGAAACCCTGAAACTATTAGAAGAAAATATTAGCAGTAATTTACAAGATATAGGTGTAGGAAAGGATTTTCTAAGTCAGACAGCAGATGCTCAGGAGTTAATGTCAACAATCATCAAGTGGGACCTCATTAAACTGAAAAGCTTCTGTACAGAAAAAAAAAAAAAAAAAAAAAAAAAAAAGTCAAACAATAAAAAAACTGAAGAGAAAGCCCACAGAATGGGAAAAAATCTTCACCAGTGACACATCTGACAGGGGTTTAACATCCAGAATATATAAAGAACTCAAAAACAAAGAATCAAGAAACCAAATGACCCAATTAAAAGATGGGCAAAGATCTAAACAGAGAGTTCTCAAAGGTAGAAATAAAGATGACTAAGAAAGATCTCAAACAGTGTTCAACACTGTCAGTAATTAGGGAAATACAAATTAAAGCTATCCTAAGGTATCACCTTACCCCAATCAGACTGTCTAGGATCAAGAGAACAATGATACCAAATGCTGGTGAGGATGTAGAGAAAGGGGAATGCTCATTCACTGCTGGTGGGATTGCAAACTTCTGCAGCTTCTATGAAAAACAGCGTGGAGAACTCTTAAAAAACTCAAAATGAACCTACCATATGACCCGGTTATACTACACCTTGGTATATACCCAAAGGACTCATCCTACTGTAGAGACACTTGTACAACCATGTTTGTTGCAGCTCTTTTCACAATAGCTAAGAGATGGAAGCAATCTAAGTCCCCCTCAAC
>NW_008335436.1:4358567-4373798 GCF_000622305.1 Nannospalax galili | reverse complement strand
AATAAGATGGTGCTATACAGCAGTCCCTTCTGCATGAAATAACTACCATCATCACGACTTCGGCTGAGCCTGATCGCTAAACATAGTCACAATTGGGCTTGTTGACAGTTGTGCTCATTCATTAAAGGAGAGCCAAGCAGGGCCATTGGACTCTCACCGCATTATCCAGCCACTCTTCCCAGCCAACTTTAAGTAATTTGACCCTAATCATACATGGATTTGGGGAAGGATAAACTATACATTTTGGGGAACACTAGGAAAAGAAGGCATGACCCACACTGGGAAAAGGCTTTCCAGTGTGCATGTTCTCAGGTCATACATACACCTCAGCAACCCCTCAGTTATTTAGGTAAGTAAGCTCAATAAATTCATTTGTTCCCCAGTAAAACTTTAATCAAACATTGGCTCAACACTAGAACTTTGAAAGGGAATGAGCATTGCTTAGCATCTCCAGATGAAGAAGTATCACAACAGATGGAAAATTTATTTGTTAATGCTATTATGTCTCATAATTATTTTTAAAAAGAAAATGAGCCAGGCGTGGTGGTGCACACCTTTAATCACAACACTCGGGAAGCAGAGGCAGGCAGATCTCTGCGAGTTCAAGGCCAGCCTGGTCTACATAGCAAGTTCCAGGACAGCTGGGGCTATAGGGAGACCCTGTCTCAAAAAAGACCAAAAAAAAAAACCAAAGCAAAACAAAATGAGAATGTAAAAAATGTTAAAAGGATAGGGGAATGGAGATATTTTCTAAAACAGACAGAAAAAATGAGAAAGCCTAAACAAATGATGAAGGTCTGTTTAGGTTTATTATGATATATAAAGGGTGAGACAAAAATAATATACATATAATCTTAAAATGTCTATGGTCATAGTTTAGTCAACTAGTTTAAGGAACAAAATACATATCTAGTCAAAGTTTATCTGAGAATATTTGGGTATTTTTTATCCAAGCCTTATCTACATAGCACATGATAATTAAAGTACCAGACTGGTGGAACTAACCTTATTGGATGTTTAACAGCCATAGTTTAAGGCCTATACTAATGTGGTCAGAGGGACTGAAAGGATAGTTTTTGCTCCTTGCCCTCCAAGGTCGACTAAGTTCCAGGGGACTATGGAACATCTCTCAAAATGTCCTGTAACTGGTGAGTCACCAGTCCTCTTGTTCAGGGAGGCCATGGAGACCCCACCAGATGGACTTGAACCAGTGTTCAGTCTACAAAGAGGAGGGTTAACTCAGAGGAAACATCTCATTCATGCTTCCAAATGAAGCCAGGCATGGTCAAACGGGATCTTTGACATCTTCACATAGATGGAACTGGTAAAAGAAAGGATCCAAGCTTCCTTTCCTTTTGAACTTTATTTATTTTTGATTTTCTGAGACAGGGTCCCATGTAGCCCAGGCTGGCTTCAGACTCACTATTCTTTTGTTGTTGCTGTGATAAAATACCCTGACAAAAGCAACTTAAAGAAGGAAACGTTGAAGGCTGAGATCCTAGCAGACAGCCTGAGAGGGTGGGCTCTGACCTCCGTCAGTGTAGCGGCTGTGATCTCAGCAGACTGCCAGAGGGTCCCTGTTCCTGCCTCCCTCTGGCATAGGGGCTGAGAACACAGGGGACTGCCTGAGAGTGCCTGGATCCTGTCTCCACTTGGTGAAGCTTTTGAGAGGGAACTGACACTGATTCTAACCACTTCAACAGCTATCGAAATACTTGAAAGCAAATTCAGAATCCATCACTCTAGAGTCCAGCCTTGGAAGATAAAAGAAAAATGAGGAGGAACCTAATAGAGAGATGCTTTTGGAAGCCCTTGTCAAGAAATTCCAATGGACTCTCATATAAACATTTGAAAATTGCCTTGCTCTGACTTTTTTCTAGTTCCTTTTCTAGAACTTGTAATGTTAATTACTCTTGCCTTTACTTCTCCTTCACATCTGCCTTTCCCCCTGGAGATAAGAGTTATGCAGTTTGGGAGTCTTTTAGACAGACCCACTGAAGGGGTTCTCCAATTGTCTCACCCTACATCCCTGTTTACCATGGAAGAAGCCAGAGCAGTCTGCGGCCCGATTCCCTATTGGCAATTTGGGTAATCTCTTCAGAGGATGGTGTGAGAGAATAGGAGGTAGGCCCATATCCTTAATGAACATAGATGCAAACGTTCTGAACAAAATAGAATCTGCATATAGACACATATCAAAAAGATCATACACATGATCAAGTCAACTTCATTCTGAAGATGTAGGAATGGTTCAATATACATAAGTCACTAAATGTAATAAATCATAAAAATGGACTTACAGACAAAAAGTTCATGGTCATTTCAATAGCTGCAGAAAAGACTTTTGACAAAATTCAGCATGCATTCATCTTAAAGGTTCTACAGGGAATTTCACTGAAAGGAATTTATCTCACCATAATTAAACATATTTACAAGAGACCTATGGTCAGCATCATTCTAAATGGAGAAAAACTGAAAGAATGCCTGTTAAAATCACAAACCAAACAAGACTGTTCATTATCTCCACTCCTTTTCAGTATAGTGCTTGAAACTCTTGCTAGATCAATCAGACAAGAGAAGGAAATTAAAGGAGTACTAATCAGAAAAGAAGAGGTCAAATTATCACTATTTCCAGATGATGTGATGCTATACATAAGAGATCCCAAAAATCCCAACAGAAAACTGCTAGAAATGATCAATATTTTAAACAAAGTGGAAGATTTCAAGATAACCTTACAAAATCAGTAGTCCTCCTAAATTCCAATAACAAACAATTGGGAAAAGCATTCATGGACACCCTTCCATTCACAATAACCTTGAAAAATATATCTAAGAATAAACCTAACTAAAGACATTAAGATCTCTACAATGAAATTTAAAAGTTTTTAAAGATATAGAGAAAGACAGCAGGAGACGGAAGGACCTCCCATGCTCATGGATTGGTAGAATCAATATTGTGAAAATGGCCATTCTACCAAAAGCCATTTCCAGAGTCAATGCAATATCAATCAAAATCCCGATGACATTCTTTACAGTATTAGAAAAAAGCCATCCTAAAATTCATACGGAATCACAAAAGACCATGGATAGCCAAAGCAATCTCGAGTAAAAAGATAAATGCTGGGGCGGGGGCGTGGCACATAGGACACCATACCATATTTCAAACTATATTACAGAGGTATAGTCATAAAAACATCATGGTACTGACATAAAAACAAGCATGTAATTTCAGCCACCTGATATTTGACAAAGGTGTCAAGAACACCTTTGGAAGAAAGAAAACATCTTCAACAAATAATGTTGGCAAAACTGGATATCCACCTGTAGAAGAATAAAATTGGACCTTTATCTTTCACCCTGCACAAAAGTCAACTCCAAATGGATTAAAGACATCAATCTTAAACTTGAAACTCTGAAACTACTAGAAGAAAACATAGGCAGTATCCTACAAGATATAGGTGTAAGAAAGGACTTTCTAAATCAGATATCAGTTGCTCAGGCATTAAGGTCAACAACCGACAAGTGGGACCTAAACTAAACTAAAAAACTAAAAACTTCTGTACAGAAAAATAAAAAGAAGTGAAGAAGAAACCTACTGAGTGGAAAAAAATCTTCACCTGCTACGTATCTTACAGTGGATTGATATTTAGAGTATACAAAGAACTCAGAAAAACAAGAAACAAGATAATAAACAGCCCAGTAAAAAGATGGACTAAGGACCCAAACAGAGAGTATGAAAACAAAGAAATAGAAAAGACTAAGAAACACCTTTAAAAGTGCTCAATATCCTTAGTGACTAGAGAAATGCAAATCAAAATTACTTTAAGATTTCATATTACTGAAGTCAGACTGGCTAAGAGAACAAAAGACCACAGGGAAACAAGACACCAAGTGCTGGTGGGGATGTGGAGAAACAGGAACGCTCATTCACTGCTGGTGGGAGTAAAAACTCATGGAACCACTATAGAAAGCAGTGTGGAGAACTCTTAAAAACCTAGAAATGAATCTACCATTTGACCCATATATACCACTCCTTGGCATATACCCAAAGGACTCATCCTACTGCAGAGATACCTGTAAATCCATGTTTGTTGCTTCTCTTTTCACCACAGTTAAGAAATGTAAATAACCTAAATACTCCTCAACTGATGAATGGATAATGAAAATGTGATACATTTACACAATAGAGTGCTACTCAGTGGTAAGGAAAGACTAAATCATGAAATTTTCAGGTAAATGGATGGAACTAGAAACTGCTATACTAAGTGAAGTAACACAGACTCAGAAACGCAAGCAACATATGTTCTCCCTCATTTGCAGAGCCTAGCATGAATCCCTCATATGTGAGTATATATCCTGACACAACAGTAAGAGCAAGGAAAATGGAAAGGAAGCATGAGGGTAAAGAGTAAGGAAGAGTTGGAGAGAGAGGGATAGAAGGAAACAGATGTTACCAATGGGGGAAACTGACGTATTTAACTGAGGAGGGAGGGAGGGACATACAAGGACCCATGGGGGTAAAGGGGAAGAAGGACCTTAAGAGAGGGGGGGACTAATAGGAGACAGGTATGATAAAAGGGAAAATGGGGGTACTTAAACTATGCAGGGAGGAGGGAGGCTAGGCAGAGAGAGAGAGGGAGGAGGGATAGATGAAGCTTAGGTGAGATGTAAAAAGCCAGAGGGAAATGTATTAACTCAAAAACCCCGTGAAAAAGATACATATAATATCTGAACATAAATGCATATGTATACTTGAAGGCTATATAACAAGAAACACAATGCCAGAGAAAGGAAACCTCCCTTTGAATTATTGGTCAGTGTAGTCTAAGACACTCCAAAAATCACACAGGCTATTGTCCCAGCCCTTGATTATCTCCCAGAACTTGAAGGCACGACCCTGTTGCTGAAGACAGGACATAATTTGGAAACAGGGCTTGGAGCAATAGAGCTAGAATTGACCTGGAAGCCTCCTCCCTGAAGACGATCTCCCATAGTTCTAGAGGATACTATGCAAGCTGCTAAAGGAGACAATCATTCAATGGTCCAACTGAGCTGTAAAGCCTAATAACCACAATGACTGACACGAAAACTATCTGTATTGGTGCAGTAGTAGCACTTTTATCTAGGGGGTAATCAACAGCTGTCTAATTAAACGTAAAGTCCTCTTAACAGGAAGGAAATCGTGGGTGGCACTGGAAATACAGCCAAATATACATCGCTGAAGAGGCCATAGATCCTAGAGAAAACCCTATCTCTGGCATATCTCTAGACAAATGAAATTTCTTTCTGTATGCTAAATATAGATCCTTATATTTACAGAGAAGTACACTGTATGCCACTGGCCAAAGAAGTTTCTTTTTGCAACAAATGGAGGCTATTACAGCGTTCCACAATTGGTCACACATAGAGAATATGCGTCTGAGAGATTCCTAGCCCTAAGTGGCACATCTACAGTGGAATGTCTACATCTAAGGTTCATAAAATATAGCAGATCAAGGGGTAGAGAGAAAACTAATACATCCCTCAGTTCTTACTAGTAAAGCTTACTCATACCACAGTGTGTGATGCACACAGTATGTCATGACTGGTCAAGTTTTAGAGAATAAGAGACTGCAGAGTGTGTGTTCCTAGATAGGACTCATATCAAACTTCACCTACCCATGACTCAGGGACCATTGCAGAAGAGATAACAGAAAGATTATAAGCCAGGGTTGTTGCATGAACATAAGGGAACAGAGGCTTTCAGGCCTCTGGGAACTAGCTAATATGAACTTTAAACAATGGTAACAGCATGCACAAAACCCATATTGACCCAATCAAACAAAACCCAGTATAGAACTGGGGAAATGAGCAACAGGCCCCAACCCTAGCTGAGGAACTATTGGCAACTGAATACTGCAGGGTTAGGGAGAATAGATCTTCTTTAAGGGAGTGACTCTATATAGGTTGACTAGACTCCAGTGGATGAACTTGCACCAAGGGACATGTGGGTACAAATGCTTGCTCAGAAAGGATTTAACATACGTGACATAATGCATGAAATATGGTAGCAGGAGCTCTGGTGGGTCACAGACCTGGGGGGGTCTAAATTTGATTAAGATTTATTATAAGAAATACACAAAAACTCAATAAAAATAAAAATGAAAATTAAAGCATGTTCAGCATGCCTTTGTTTAAAACCTCTGTGTTTGCCTTTAGAATTCATATTTTATGGTTCCATGTTTATAAATTTTAGCCTGTCAGCTTGAATAAATTGACAGTGAATGTACAATTAAAATATTTGATCTGGGGACTGGAGAGATGGCTCAGCAGTTAAGAACACTGACTGTTCTTGCAGAAGACCTGAGTTCAAATCCCAGCACGCACATGGCAGCTAACAACTGTCTATAACTCCAGTCCCAGGGGATCTGACAACCTCTTCTGTCCTCCACAGGCATTGCATGACACGGGTGCACTTACCTACATGCAGGCAATACACACATACACATAAAATAAAAATACATAAAATATAATTTCTAAAAATATTTGATCTATTATACAAGCTTCAATGCACAAGTCATTACTATTTAACACACAGCTACAGCTCTTTATAGGTGGTTCCCACATGGGACTAGAGCTCATTCGTTCCTTCTCAGTACCTCTCGCACTGGTGGGAGACTGTGTGGAAGCATAGCTGAACTCTTAGACCAACCTCAGATTTTCCACTTCTAAATATGAATAATGATAAGCAACTCCAAGGGCTGCTACTAGAATTAATTGATCATTTCATGTATGTACAGCATCTGAGAAAATTTAATATGTATTTAGTATATTTATACTCAATAAATGTTAATTGTCTGCTAAATGGTTTAATTGCTTGCTTAAAGGTTTAAGGATTCTATAACTATATAGTTTACTATTGGTAGCTGTTCAGCTGTCTGGACATGCAAACAGTTTTCCTTTGCTTTGCCATTGACGACCATTGTCTGAGAATTTAACTGAACGTATATATATACAAACTTGAGGTGTAAATAATTGTTTTAGTAGTTATATTTTCTATAGGTAGTGACTTGTAACAAACTGGATGACTCTAGGCGACTCCCTGAAGGATCAAACGTGTGTAGGTGTCTCAGCCACCATAATAAGCTGAAGCTCCCTTCCATGGCCATTGTAGTAGCAGAGGCTAGCTTTGAGCTGAAAACCATGCATCCTTCCAGCTGGTCTTCATCAGAAGCGCAACAGCAAACTTCCCTCAGCAAGTCTGGAGAACACAAAGTTTTACCTATTCCCAGAGACCGTGGCTATCTCACTGTACAAGATAGGCACTTCCCCTGCATGAGCAGCCATAGACTCCGTCTTGTCATGTACCACTTATGAGGCTCTACAAAGTCAGAGGAGCCAGAGGTCCTCCTCTTGGACTCCTTAGCAGTTAGCAACTCCTTAGGAAAGGACCTGAGATGACCCCTCAACCTGTAAATGAACTCAGCTATACTACCATGATTTAATTGCTCCGAGCTTTAGTAGATTCATAGTATATATGGCAAAACAATTTCTCTATGAGCTATCATTGGAAATGTGCACACTGTATACATATTAATATCTATTTAACTAGTGTCTTGACTTTATGACTGGATTTGACATCTATTTAAGTAATTTTGTGCCAGTTATGTCATCTCTCATAAGTATATGTGAGGCTCCAACAAGCTAACCTATGTAAAAAGCTTTCAGTTCCATTAAATAGTAGCTATTATTGGTTGAAGATGTAGCATTAAGCTAAACTCACAAGCATATATTTAGTACAGATAGTTAATTATTAGGTATTTAGTAAGTTGGATATAATTATAAAATAATTGTTTTGTATTCTAATTGAAAGTTCAATTACTGTAGCTTTACAAAAGCCTTCCTCACAAAAGAAAAACCTGTTTCCAATTTAATATAAGGTTTTCAGATAAAATTATTCTGTGATGTGTTTTAAAACATATAATTTCACTTCTATTAATCAATATTCAGTCTTGAATTAAAATACTAGTGCTCTCCCACCTCTTAGAGCACCAAATAAAATCAAATAAATAAAAATTACATGAGCAATTAGGAACCCAGCCATTCAGCTCTTCCCAATATAACATTTAGAAATTACTTTGCTATGTCTGCTCATAAAAACAACCAGCTATCAACTCCACACTCTCTCTGTGAACACCTAGAAAACACTCCGAATGCCTGGTTAATTTATCTCCTTAGGCACAGCTTTAGACTTTTAGAAAAATCTGCCTTCTTGAAAATCTCAAAACAAAACCCACAAATATTTTCATTTGCTTGGCATTTTCTGAAACTATCACCTGTTCTTATAAGCTATGTTTTGTTTATTTTAAAAATGCACTATAAAATTCTCTTCAACTTCTGAATTGGACCTGATTTTAATATGTATTAAAGCCAAAACTAAGTGCAAGGCTCTAAAAACATACTCCTTTAAAGAAACTTAACATCTCTTTTTCGGCACTAGTAAAGTGTGCTTTAAACTGGCAACATATGAACTAGACAGTGTGCTTTGAAATTATTTATTTTGCACAGATAATCCATGCTTAGTGGAACAAAAACATAGATTTGTCTAAAAGTTACAGTCTTCCATAATGGTCACTTTCATTTTCTCTAGGCAGAAATCAAAATGATTATGCATTGTTTACCAAATGGCACCTTGACATGTACAGACACAGAGGTGTAGTAGGTATCATTCATCTTACATGTACAGACACAGAGGTGTAATATTATCGTTCATCTTACATGTACAGACACAGAGGTGTAATATTATCATTCATCTTACATGTACAGACACAGAGGTGTAGTATGTATCATTCATCTTACATGTACAGACACAGAGGTGTAATATTATCATTCATCTTACATGTACAGACACAGAGGTGTAGTATTATCATTCATCTCTTCCTTTTCCCACCCTTGTCATACTAGAAGCTTAGCCTTCCAAAATGTGCACTGACCTTTTACCATCATAACATTCATGGAGACATGATTACTTACAACCATATTAATAAACATTTCTATTATTTGTAATGTGTTAGCTTTATATAAATACCTAAGCTCAAGTCTGTAATTAATTCCTCAGAAAAATTCCCTAGAAGCAGAATTTCTGAGACAAAGAATTTGTACATTCTTAAAGTTTTTCATGTGCCTCAAAATGATCAAATTTATAATCTCATCACCAAAGTATAAGGTTGTCTGTACTGAAGACCCTTACCAAACTAGGGTGTTATTACTAAGGCTCATCAAGTATTGCTAAAACATAGTGTTTATAATCCCTAAGCATTTACACACTTTCTGAAAAAAAAGGGAAATGTATTCCCAAAGCAAATAATTCCATCTTTCAAAACATGCCAGGCGTATTTTTCTTAACCCTTTCCTAATGTAATATTTAATAATGAAACACAGAAATCTTTTTCTCCTACTTTTTAATTTAGGACATGCACAGACAAGGTTGTAAGTCTATATTTAAATCTATGAAAATGACAGAATTCAGTTTTAACAGATATCTAGATAATTTCTCTAATGTCAAAGCCTTGTAGTGGCTAAGCATGACACGGGCCTAAGATTCACTGTTCTCATCTATTGGTGAGTATTTGATACCAGAACCTGGAAACAAATAAGAAAGAGTGAGATGGGATGGACCCATCCATGCATCCATCCATGTTTTTATTAGTAAATATGCAATTAGATGTGTACCATATAATGCATCATAAGGTAGGTTTATATATTCATTCAACAATCATTGATTAAGTGTCTTTTCCAAAGTCTCAGCATTAACTTTTAACAAGACAGACAAGGGAAATGTTCTTCAAATACTTTCCCTTCAGTGAAAAGCTACATGTGCCATTCACAATGCATGACCTGTGGTCCCTAGGTTACTAAAATAATAAAGCACTATTAATGACAGTATGATGAACACAACACTATTGTTTTTCCTTATATTAAACTCCATGTGCTTTTGAAGCACACTAGCATTCTATGAGCAGCAGTCTTCTAGTGATCAGACCCCTTCCCTTAGCTTGCATCTTTTTTGCTTTTACTACAGATAACTGGAATTCTACAATGATTCTTTTTCTCTTCGTGAAAAATAGTTCAAAATAGGATTTCAATATCTTGTTTTCTCCAGCCCTCTGTTTTATCAAGCATTTCGCCAAAATTAATATTTCTTTTGTCAAACACCGAGTGTCATTTTTTGTTAATGTTCATGACAGCACACACTATCAAAGCGCACCCTCTCCAACACTCTATAATTAAATTTTAAATTAACATGCTGCTTCCTCACGCTTCATTCTGTTGTGTTTGCCTCAATTTCCCTTGGTTATACACCGTGATGGTTATGAATATGTATTAGGGTTCACTGGCGAATCCTGTGAACATCTTTCAAGCAGAAGATTAGATACATTATTACAAAATAGATGAACCTGCTTATAGCATCCCTTGCAATTTTCATCTGCCCGCCAACAGTCATGAGAGACTGAGCAACAGAACATGGGACACCAGCCTGCTGGCTAAGGTTCATAGCTTCTTCCTGCTTCACTGGGTTTAGTTGGTTCAAATTTTCACTTACTCTGTGATAGCAATGATTCAAGGAATCACTAATTCAGACAGAATTAGACTGTTATGACCAACAAACAGTGGTCTTGAGATCCCTGTACTCAATTTAAAAGTTTACAGTGAACTCTGTAGTATTGGAATTGAACTGGAGATAATAACATAAATTCATTATTTCAATAAACAGCTATTGACCAATAACAAACAGATACTGGTGTGGATACGCATAAATAAAATCTAGCTCTGTCCATTGAAAGGACACAGAAAAAATGTCATCCCCAATAGCAATAAGCACAGTCTCTCAAATCCTAATTGTCTAAATATTATTCTCCAATAAATAGAACTGGAGATTCCTGGAGAAATGACTGACTGCAGCTCTGAAGCAGTAATGGCATGTTGCAGCAGAAATTAGTGGGGGAGGGGAGTCGAAGTTTAATTAAGAACTGTTGTGTGAAATTGTGAAAGTTCAATAAAAAAGATTAGTGGTGAAACATTAAAAGAGAAACTGACTCAAGGGGGGGTCTACTGCTGAATTTGAGGCAATTTGAATATCAGAGAGTAATAACGGTTATATTATAACTAATAACATTAATTAGACTGAATGAGCCATCAATCTTTGGTGCTGTTCAGAGGGAGAGAGAGTAAGAGAAGGAAAAGAGTGAGAAAGAATAAAGAGCCATTCAGCAAATACACAAGGACTGATAACATTTTACACACCACTGTAGACACTGGTTCTAGCAAATATCATTGATCATTAATCAATAATCAGACCAGTGAGTGAAAAAGCTTGCTGAAGAACACTCCTAATATAACATCAAAATACCATCCAGAGGGCACCATTACAGTGAATACCTCTAGTGGACCCATTTCAGTCACAGGCCCACTTTACCTCATCACCAGTGCTGCATCAAGTTGACATGGTATGTTTGTTACTTTTGCATAGCTGTGCCCCCAAACCTGACAGAACAATTTAAAAGAAGGAAAATTTTGTTTTGGTTCATGGTTTCTGAAAGTTCAGTCTATGTTTGCTGGCTTTCTATGCTTGGACAAGATTGCATTAGGGTGGAAGTGTATGGCACAGGAGGTTTGACCTCATGTGTGCAGAGGCAAGATATAGCCCTAAAGACACATTCAGTGACTTACTTCTAATAGGGTCCACCTCCTACTTTTTAGCACAATATATGCCACCATATTATAATTCCATCAAGATATTAAGCCATTCATTAAGTCAGAGCCCTTGGAATCTGAATGTTTCCAGAAATGCCACCAAAGATACCCCTAGAAGATGATGTCTCACCAATCCCCCCCAACTACCAACTGTCAATCCAATAAGTTTAGGAATTAAGATTATTCACCACATATGGTTTGACTGCTGATATCACACAAGAGCTAGGTAGAACATTTCTCATACTATGTCCCTGCCAAAAATTGGTGTACCTGCATCTAACAGTGAAGAAGCAATAAGAAAATCCCAACTGCAGTTTAGAATACTTGTGGCATGAATTCTTTGAGATGTCTATTTCACGAAAGATGAAAGAAAGACCTCCTGAAGATCAAAGGAAACTAACAGACAGACCAGCTAAAGCAAATTTTTGATACTGTATTAGTTCTGTGATTTTAAAAAAATAACCTGTGCAGAAATATTGCAATGATAAATAGGGACATATTAATATGAACTTTTCATTAGGTAATATACAAAGTTGAACTTTCTCAGTGTAATAATGGCACTAAAGATTATGTAAAAGAATGTTTGTTTCTAGCAAATATATGTCAGCCTAACTAGGGCCAAATCATTACGGTATCTTGTTCTAGTTACTTTCTATTCCTATAAGAACACTGACAAAAACTGACTTGGGGAGGAAAGGGTTTATTTTATCTTACATCTCCCTGGTTCATCATGGAGGGAGGTCAAGGTAGGAACTCAGAGCTGGAACGTAGAGGCAGGAGCTAAAACACAGACCCTGGAGGAATGCTGCTTACTGGCTTACACCTGTGGCCCATGCTCAGCATGCTTTCTTATACGTCACAGGAACACCTGTCAAGGGGTGGCATCACTCCCAGTGGGCTAGGCCCTTCCACATCCCTCAACAATCAAGAAAATGCCCACAGATTTGTCCACAAGGCCAGTCCGGTAGAAGCTCTTCTCCAGTTGAGACTCCCTCTTCCCAGGTATGTCAAGCTGACAACGAAAGCTCTCCAGCACATGACTGGAACTCACTTTTAAATAATTGAGACAAACCCCCGCAAAGAAAATATATAAAGAGAAAAATAAAATAAATATATCAAAATATTAAGTGCTGAATGTAGATGAAAGACTATTTTGTTATATTTTCTTTCCATTTTTATGTTTTCTATAGGTTTGATTTTTTTTTAATTCAAAGGGAAAAATTAACAACTCCTGTGTTCCCTATCCCCACCTATTCAGCATACTCAGTCAATAACTTCTGCCTGTTAGACCACTGAATAAAGCTTAGTTTCTCTGGCCTCTTCTGCACTGGCAAACCCACCACACCAGCCTTCTACATATCTTTCTTCCTCTATTCCTGATACCAACACCACTTACCCCAAAGCCATCCTATGGCAGGCCTAAAAGTTATTTCAAAACTACTAATCTTATTGTGTGATTTCCATGATTAAAACCTGCCAAGCCTCTTCACAGCTCTGAAAATAAACTTCAGGCTCTAATCTGGATTCCTGAGCCCTTCCTCATGTGACTGTAGCTTGGTGCTTCTCTCGCCTTTTATTCCTTTTGGTATTTGCAGATGAGTTCTCCAATTCCCCTTCCTCATGTGACTGTAGCTTGGTGCTTCTCTCGCCTTTTATTCCTTTTGGAGTTCTCCAATTCCTGAACAAGGGTGTCTAAATGCACCATATGGCCAGATTTGATGGACACATCTGTAATACCAGCACTTGGGAAACTAAGGCAGAAAAGCATGAGTTTGGGTCCAGCCCAGACTATATAAGGCCTTCTGGGCTAACTTGGGCACAGCAAGATCCTGTCTAAATCCATCCATCCATCCATCCATCCATCCATCCATCCATCCATCAGTCAATCAATCAATCAATTAATGCATACAATTTTTTTCCATATAAGCCAGTTTTGTAGTTTTTAGAAAATTACTTCACTAGCCTAAATTCCAGCCTAGCCTAGCTGAATGATGTCCAGCCCTCAAATTCAGCCTGGATGTTTCTAATACTCCTGGAAGGTTACTGAGAGACCTCTCATTGGTTGAGAATTTGAAATTTGAAACATTTGTTTGAATTTGAAATACTTCCTAAAGGCTCATGTCTTAAAGGGCTTCCTCGTCATAGGATAGGCTTTAAGAAAGTGACTGGATCATGAGGACTGCATCCTCATCAGTAGATTAATCCATTGATGAACTTGTATTTTGTATTTCTGGGAGGTAGTAAAAAAACAGGAGGTGGAGGATGGGGGCTAGTTGGAGGAAGTAGATGAACATGCCTGGGGGTGTACCTTGCCCCCAGCTGGTTCTGCTTCCTTGCTATCAGTAAATTAGATTTCTTCCTCCACCACGAACTTCACTGTGATGTACTACTTCACCTCTGACCCAGAAAACATAGAGCCAAGTGATCGTGAACTGAAATTTCTAAAACTACTGTGAGTTAAATAAATCCTCCCTTCTTTAAGTCATTTTCTTAGCTGTTCTGTCATAGTAATAAAAAGGGACAAAAATATCCCCTTACTGTTCTCTTCTCAAACCAATGAGGAAAAAAAAAGTAAAGTAACTGAGATTTTGCTCTTACTAGCAAAGGAAAGAATTCAATCTAAATAGTTTTCAATCACCACAGAGCACACATTTTATTGATATCTGTTGTAAGAGTGAGAAAATGAAGATTATGTGAATATTATCAATATGCTCATTTACAAAACGGTTAGATCAAAAAATATCCTTTTTTGACTGGGTATGGTGGCACATGCATTTAATCCCAGTACTAGGAGGCAGAGGCAGGTGGACTTCTGTGTGTTTAAGTCCAGCCTGGTCTTCATAATGAGATCCAGGTCAGCCGAGGCTACAGGAACACCCTATCTCAAAAAAAAAAAAAACAACCCAAAACCCCCAACTCTCTTCTGTATTATAGAAGAGATGTATATTTCTCAGTAATAACAAGTCTTAGGTGGGGGTCAGCGCATGGAATGAGAGTCAAGAATGCAGAATAATGATGAGTAAAATAATTATGAAAAATTAGGAATAATTTTTAATACAGATACGGAGAAAGTTATTCAGTAAGAAGAAAGAGACAAAAACTGGTAATCAGACCATGCAGGGCAATGTTCTGGCTCTGCCAACGGTTCAAATGAGCAAGAACAAATTCTTTACTTGGGATCTTTGTTTCCTCACCTGTAAAATGAAGATGGTAAGTGGGTCTCTCTGGGGCCGAACTAACGCTAACTCTCAACAGAAAGAAGCTCATGAAAAAAGTCTACTTAGTAGAACAAAGTGTCAGAAATAAGGTACTGCTTTTTGTGTATCACAGTTTAAATTCAGAACCGTTATACATGCATTTCATGATGGGACTGCAGAATCTTGAGTAATTAAGATGCACTGATAGTTTGGTAACATCTGTCTCTTCATTGAACTTTGGTACAGATAAGTCATCCACAGAACCATTTTATATAATCCATCCCACTACAAATATAGCTTT
>NW_008335436.1:4328478-4358347 GCF_000622305.1 Nannospalax galili | reverse complement strand
TATTAATTTTATGCTATGATTACGTGTTAATCATCAATTTTCTGGCTTTCACTGAATAATGTCTTGAAAATCTTGTATAAATATTCATTTTTATGTTTGTTATATGTGTATACCACAATTTATCCATTCATCTACTGATGCATGTTTGAGTTGTTGGAAAAATTCAAATTTATAGACACTGGTATCCTAGTGCATATGCCTTTTTCTGCTCATACTAGCTTATTTAGGGTATCAAATATAAATGGAATTTCAGGTTCAAATTGTGTGTGTGTGATTTATTTTACACACATAACATATAAATAAAAATTTTTAAAAAGCAATCATCACACAGTGAAAATAGAGGATAAGTTAAGAATAGTTGAATCAAGTGAATACTAAATTTAGCTTTGAACTAAGACAAAGGGCAAAACACAGTTAGGCATGTGGTTCTCCTTGAATTACAAAATGAAGTCTATCTGTCATTTGTACATGTGGGCGTTTCCCTGCTACTATAATCTAGGAGGATCATGGGTAAGATTTGTTTTCTAGGCAGATACCTGCCTGTTCTTTCCTGGAAGTTAAGTTCATATGACTAAGTTGTAGCCGTGAAATGTGAAAATGTAGAAAGAAGCGATTTCTAATCAATGAGCTGCTTCAACTGGGGATTCAGAGCTGCAGGCTTCTTCCACCATTTTCCCTCTGAGTTTGCCATGTATCAAGTTGGATGGAAGAATGTAAGTGATCACGGGTGTGGGGACAGTATCTTCTTTCTACATTACATGAGCTATTATTCACAGATGTGATCAAGTTGGATGGAAGAATGTAAGTGATCACGGGTGTGGGGACAGTATCTTTCTACATTACATGAGCTATTATTCACAGATGTATTAGTTAGTCATGCATTCTTCAAAATACCAGAGACATGCTACTTATAAAGATGAGGGGTTAGAGAGATGGCTCAGCAACTAAGAACACTGACTGTTCCTGCAGAGGACCCAGGTTGGGTTCCCAGCACCCACATGGTTGCTACCAACCATCTGTAACTCCAGTTCCAGGGGATCTGATGCCCTCGTCTGACCTCTGTGTACATTTCATGACATGGGTGCACTTATGTACATGCAGGCAATACACTCGAACACATAAAATACAAATAAATAAAATAAAGAAGAGTTTATTTTGGCTCACACTTTATTTCCCAAGTGAAATACTGGGAAGCCCCTGTTGGTTTGAACATCTGGTCATAGTGGCAACCCAGGTGCAAGTGTGCAGAAGAGCAAGCCACTTATATCTTGAGCTAAGAAGCAGAGAGGCTGGACCTAACAAGCCCCTCTAGGCCATGCCCTAAGGACCTCACACTGGGCATCCATGCTCTCCTGTCTCAATAGTTAAAGCACTTGCCACACAAGTATGAGAACCAGAGTTGGGAATCCCATTTACAAAAAATGCTGAGTGGGCATGGCATCCAGCCCATAATTGTAGCCTAGGAAGAAGGAGATGGGATCCCCAGAGCAAGCTGACCAGGGAGACTAGACATATTGGCTTTGGGTTTGATTGAGAGACCCTACACACGTGCCTATACACATGCAAACATGCATAATGCATATGCACATACCACATACATGAAAATGGAAAAAGAAAAGTTTTAATTTTTTTTAAAAAGTAGGAGAGGAGAATGTTGGAGTATGACATGCATCTTGTAGGGCTTGTTCATGGGGTACCTCAGTAGTAAAGTCGCAGTACGCAATGAGAAGACTTAGAGAATTCTGCATCCTCCATAAATTGAGAGGAAGCTCTGAAGTTTTTTTTTAAGGACAAACTATGGAATGGTAAGAAAAGGCCAAATCTGTCTTTCTGCATTCCCTTAACTCCTGGCCTCTCTAGCAGGATACTGGAAACCTCAGCTTCGGCACAGTGGGGTAAAAGGCATAACTCTTGGGAGTTAAATGATAACCAAAATGGAGATACCATCAATTCTGTAAATGTGATTATTTTATTGCTCCTTAAGTACAATTTTTGGACCTACAGAATTACCTCCTGGGCTTTTCCCATCTTTTGAGACTCAGGACGCATTAAGACATTGTGTTTAGATCTCATTCACTCCCCAGAGAGATCTAGTCCAAGAATTCTTATGAACAGCCTCCAGGAACTTCCTGGTGGGATTTTTATTATACCTTTCTCACACTGACCTATTCTGACCCTTCCTCACACAGTACATGTGGCTTAGAAGTTTTCATTTATAGTGAATAAAATTGAAGATACAGGGCTGGAGAAATAAAATAGCTCAGTCAGTAAAGTACTTGCCTTGAAAGCATGAAAACCCGAGTTTGATCATCAGAACCCACATAAAAAAGCCAGTCATGGTAGCCCATGCTTGTAATCTAGGCACTGTGGTACTGGGAAGATGGAGACAAGTATTTAACTGGGACTCACTGACAAACTGGAATAGCCTACCTGGTGATCTTCAGAGCAAGGAGAGGCCCTCTGTCACAAAACAAGGTATCCGGGCCTCACAATATACACCTTTAGTCCTAGCACTGAGGCATCAGAGGCAGGTGGATCTCTGTGAGATCCAGACCTGCCTGGTCTACATAGTGAGGTCCAGGCCAGCTGGGGCTACTGGGAGACCCTACCTAAAACAACAGCAATAACACAACAACTAAACAAAACAAAAAGGGAAAGAAAAGAAAACAGAAAAAGTAGTAGCAACTGAAGAATGACTAGCAAGGTTTTCCTCTGGTCTTCACACACAGGCACACTTGCCCACACATGTGTATCTGCACATACGTGAACATACACACACATATACACACAAAAAAAATTCCAAAAAGAAAAAGCAAAACTAAAAATTTAACCGGGCTTGGGCAAATGATAGTGTACAACAGATAGGACAGAGCTAACCCCAGCTCTGGGCACATAAACTGCACAGGAACTCATGAGCCAAGAGGTGAAATAAACACAGCAGAAGGAATGAGGACCCACCCAGAGAGCCCAGGACTACAGGGCAACCTATGGCCCAGATCAAACAGGCAACAGAGCTGCCGTGAGCAACCCATCCTGGCCTGATGATGGTCAGACAACAGCAAATGCAGAGAGAAGCAACAGGACATCTGGCCAGCCCTCAGAAGGCTCCATACATACCCAGCCTCACGTGCGCACGTGCACTTTTCCAAAAATCTCATTTCCCTTAGACCATAATTTCTACTTCTCACAGTTCCTACCAAATCAGCAGCCACAGCCACTCCACCTCATGCAATTGCTGGCTTTTGAAGTCCTGAAGAAAATGTAAAATATGGTTGACATCAAAATAATATGAATATCTGGAGACCATGTCATTTCTCTAAGCACTGAAAGCTCTGCCGGAAAGCTGGGCCATGGCCATTTTACAGTTCTATGAATAATCTAAGTTTCACTCCCTTCTGGCTGATATATGGCCTTTAGACACCATCACTTGAAAGAAAATGAAATCCCCAAGTTCCTTTGTAGTCCTTCTAACTGTAAAACGTCTTTGTTCCAAAGAAGAGGATCAAGACATCAATTAAAATCTTTTGTATGAAAATAAAATGTGAAATAAGAGCTAGAAAGTGATTCCTTTGTACTGTGTGAATATTTGCCTTTGCAAGTTGTTACTGTAACTTCCTACTGTGAATGAAAAGAATATGATAAACAGTGGTGTCAGGAAAGCTTAATACCCTTTAGGAAACATGTGAATTAGACTCAAGATAGTGTTAGATGGTAAATGGTTCAACCTCTAACTAAATGTGTAACAGCTAATGTTCACTGAGCACTTTTCTGTATGGCAAGCACTCTTCTAAGTACTTTCTAAATCATTTCCTACCTAGTTCTGATAAAAGATAAGGGAAACTGGGGCACAGAGATGTTAATACATAAAGTCGCATTGTAATTACAAAGCTGCTTCTCAAACCCGGGAAGTCTGATTCTGGCTCTCAAACAGTAACTGGTATTTACAACTATCTCTAATTCTATATAATGAATGTAATGGCTTTCTTTATCCCTGTTACTACCAAGATTACGATGATAGAGAGTATTTCACTTGGAAATTGATGTGAAATATTCAGTGTCCATTCATAGATCCTTAACTTCTGTGTATATGTGTGTTTTACATGCTTCTGTGTGTATGTGTGCATGTGTGTATGTGTGTGCATGTATGCACATGTGTGCATTTATGTATGGTATTTGGGTGTTCACACACATGCATGTGCAGGTGGAGGCCAATGTCTGATGTCTTCCTTAATTGTATTCCACCATATTTTGGGGGCCTAGAGCTCATTTATTAAACTAGACTGAGGAACCAATGAGTTCCAGTGATCCTTCGTGTCTAGCTCTCCAGCACTTGGATTACAGGTATGCACCACCATGCCCAGCTTTCCATGTGGGTGCTGGGGATCAAACTCAGGTCCTCTTGCTTATAGGGCGAGTACTTTGCTGATTGAGTCATCTTCCCAACCAATTCAAAGACCAAGCATCCTGTTTTACTTTTTTTTTTCTTTTTGGAATGTTTTGTTTTCTTTTAATTTTATTTGTTTATTTATTTTTGCTTGATGTAAGCACACCTATGGGTGCAATGCTCATGGAGGCCAGAAGAGGGAATCAGATCCCCTGAAACTGGAGTTTTGGTTGATTGGTAGTCAGCAAGTGGGTGTTGGGAACCAAAGTGCTCTTAACTGCTGAGCCATCTCTCCAGCCCCCTATTTTAAATGTATTTGTTTATTTATTTATTTTTATTTTATCTGTGTCTCTGTGTGAATGAAATGTGAGTTGGGGGCTGGGGTGTGCATGACAGGATACATACACAGAGGTTAGAGAACAACTTTGTGTAATCCGTTCTCTCCTTCATTTCCAAGGACTCCAGGGATCGAGGTCAGGTCACAGGGGGTTGTAAGGCAAGCCCTTTGACCCACTGAGAATCTTTTTTAAAACTGAATTGTTGTGATTTTTTATACAATATAGCTTGATGGGCATTTAGATCCCCTAACCAATCCATTCCTTGCCTCACTGCCTCCTGCCCAATTTAATGTACTCTCCTATATATTCTTAAGACATGGCCTACAGAGTCTTCCACTCACCTAATCTCTGAACATTCTTCAGTCTTATATAATCAGTCTTTATAAAAACCAAAAAAGCAAGCAAAACATAGTAAAAGATAAATGGATACGCTTCCAGAGTCTTGGCCTTTGACTATGCCTTTCATGAGCAGATCACCTGCCTCTGGAATTCTGTGTTGCAGAGCAGCCCTGAGAGCCCTGTTTTCTTCCAGCAACTTCTTGAAATGCTTGAGACAGATGAGAAGGATTCCACCAGAGTCATCCAGTGCATTGCCCCTCTGCACGTCCCTTCCTGCTCACAGTCCTGGCTGTGCATTTGCCTTAGTACTGGCTGTGCATCTGCAACCAGGCGGTTTTGTTCTGTGTTTGCTCAGTGTGTTAACAATGAATGGACATCAGTATTTTTCTTGAAAGTACACAGGAAAAGCTGTTTTTGAAAAGAAAAAAACTGTCATGGATTCCTTCTACTCATGAAACTTCTGAATCTCATTCTCTTCCTCTTTTGGGTCCATCCGTATTTGCTTTTCCATCTGGCAATTTCCAAACAAGGGGTCTGACCTCAGAAGGTCTAATATCAAACAAACACCAAAAAAATTCTCTTGAATGTTGCAGTTTCATTTTGGTTCATGCAATACTGATCTGTATCTGAAATGGCGCCCACCCCCAACCTTCAATAGCAGCTTCACTACCGCATCTACTTTATAACATTAACTCTCTTCTAGACTCTAGCATTCGAATTCTTTATGTTCTCAGCACTAGAACAAAACCACCACATTTCTGTTCATCCCAGAGTCAAAGCTGTAATAATCTGCTGTTATATTTTCCTGATTGTCCTCAAGCTGTCAAAATGTTTGCAGTGCCTATCAAAACATGCCACATTTATCTGGGACATTGGGCATGAGACACACTGAAATAGTTCAGGCAAATGGGGTTAGATGAATAGCAAATATACAGAGGTTAAAATTAGAAAAGTATGAAACAGAACATGCACTTGCTATAAAATGTGATAGATTCTATTATAAAGAAATGATTGCTGTTACCAAAATGTCCATGTATCCATGTCCATAGAATTTGAATTCTTATACAGAGTAAAAAGGACCTTAAATGGTAAGCATCTTGTTTTGAAGATTTATTTTATTTTTAATTGTTTATGCGTATTGTGTGGGTATGTGCACATGAGTGTAGACACCCATGGAAGTCTGAGATGGTGTATTCCCCCTGGAGCTGGAGTTACAGGTGGTTGTGAGCTGCCTGACATGGATGCTGGGAACAAAACTCAGATCCTCTGGAAGAGCAGAAAGTGCTCCTGACCATTGAGTCTTGTCTCCAGTCCCCACATTTTTTTTAATAGCAAACAATTAAAATGTGTGCCAATTATGGGCCAGTATAATTGTTAGGTTTCATGTTTTACAAAATTTTAAAACTGAATTTCAAAATATTGTATGTCTGCTTCCAATTAATGTAGATACTCCCAGCATCCCCTGGAGGATCTCATAAAGTCCTGAGATCATAACTTAGCAAACGTAACGAAGCAGAAAGGACCACGGTTCCTGTCTGTCTACATTCCACAGCATGAAACTGTGTTTCCTCCTACCTGGATTTGAAACTTAAATTTGACTTTGAAGTGTGCTGTTCATGCATAGTTACAGAATTCCAAATTAATTATCTAAGGTCAGGAGAGGAAAACTACTCATTTGTAGTTGAATTCCCCTGGTTTCTTTTCTTTGTGGAATTAAATCCAAAGCTTCTCATTTTATTTAGATTGGCATTATTCCAGGGGATAAAAGAAGCTTGAAGGTGGGCTCCTTGTGTGGGACAATAAAATACCCACAGCAACTGCCAACAGGTGGAGGCAGGAGAGAATTGTCACAAAGTGGATGTACATAGTTGCATTTTCCTAATTCTGTGTTCATATCAAGTGCAAAGACAGTAATTAACATGGGGGTTACATCTGACTTTTCTCATTCCTCAGTATAAATTTTACTTTCTCCAAAATATGTTAATTTCTAAGAAAAAAAATTTGCAATAATAAATCCTACTGTTATTCAATTTAGTTTTAACTTCCCAGACTATAATTTTTATCTCTAGAAACTCAATTAGGTGTTTTACATTTTCTGTACGGCAGAGGTGAAGGTACACTGGGGGTGTAGAAGAGTAATAAAAAAGGATGGAAAACCTCTTCATACCTAGAAATAGGAAAGGTCCAATGTCAAGGCCTGGGCGCCCCAGGACCACATGTGGAGTCAAGGCCATAGCTGGCCATCAAAGGAGGCGGAAAGTCCATCATTGAGAATCAGTCCTCCCAAGACTAGAATCTGCAAGTGAAAGAAACTTCATCTGTCTCCACAGAGAAGAAACCACCGTCATATACAACATGGGACATGGGGAGGGGGCGGGGGAGCTACTCAGAGAAAGCTGAAGCTACTGTCCAATGCTGGGAAGCCCTCTATTCTCCAATCTGCTCCACTATTAGCCCACCACCAGAAGAATGTGGAACTGTGGCTCATATTTGGGAACCAGAGCTCCAACTCACAGGAAAGAACCACAGCACCAGGTTCATGGGAGGGGACCACAGCTTAAGGTTCATGGAAGGAGACCACAATTCCGTGCTCATAAGACTGGTCATAATTTCAATTACTCTGTTTTCTAGTATTTTCTTGTCTCCATCACTTTGACTATACTCGTGTTTAAGAAAGAACATGTGCACTTCTGTGCAGCAAAGGCAACAGTTACATGCTGAGTTAAAATTTTTGCCAGAGGAACATCAATATTGAAGAAAACCACTTTTCACTTTTACTCAAAGAGACAGATCAAGTGTTTCTTGTTTTTTTTTGTTTTTGTTTTTGTTTTTGTTTTTGTTTTTCTCCATGATCAAGGATCCAGTTGGCTTTTTTGGTGTCTGCTGTTTTCACATCTTTCTCCAAGGCCAAGGGATAAAGTGACGGGGCATCTCTTCATTGGAATCATCTTAAGTCCTCTGATTGAAATGTGAAGGTCATTTCCTCACTTAAAACTTCCCATCTTCACTGTGCCCCTGGCCAGACCCTTGGGGAGTAGACGGCTGTGTCTGAGGGTCATGAAATGCTCCTCCTCCTCCCCCTCCTTCTCCTCGTCATCATCATCATCCATCATCATGGGCCATTGACCCTACAGCCAGTCCTGTCCAAGTCTCACCACCGCCACCACCACTGCACACACTGAGATCACACTGCCACCATTTTGACCTCCAGCTGGAAGTCCCAAATTGTGCTTTTTAATGAAAATGATACCCACATGCAGCAAAACTTTAAATTAAATACTAGTATTTCTTTCAAAGATCTGAGGACAATGTTACTGAAGTGTTTGGTGTTAAGTCTAAGCCTGATTGTTTTTAAGACTTTGCTTTAACTATAAAACATATTAAAATACTTGTGTGTATGCATACATATATGTGCAGGTAAACATGCACGAGGGCACACATGTGCACAAGCCTGTGGAGGCCATAGGTCAACTGCAAGTAGCATTCCTCTGGAACCATCCACATTTTTTGAGACAGGGTCCCTCATTGGGACCTGGAACTTGCTGATTTGGCTAGACTGGTTAGAGGGAGTGATTACAAGCGGGCCCCAGCATACCTGGCCTTTTCCATGGGTGCTAGGGCTCAGACTCAGGTCTTCATGTTTGTTTGACAAGCACTACATTGACAGCTATCTCCCCAGCCACCCTACTAAAATATTTATAAAGAAAAGTGTGTGCTTCAAGCTACTGTCCTTTGTGAACGGCTCCAATCCTTCAGTCAGTAAACTTAGTGCATACCTCAAAGACCTGCTGTATCTTCATGAAGTCCTCCACTCTGAGCCGGTTTTCAAGGAGGCCTAGGCCATAATCTTCATCCACAGCTACAGCTTCTGTTTTCTCAGGGCATTTTGGGCCTGGCTGTGACTCCATGTTTAATTCAAGTGCAGCATTCAGGTAACTCTTAACAACTTCACCCCTTTTCAGCATCCTTTCAGCTCTTTCTTTGCTGCTGCTGCTGTTTTCTTTAACAGGGTCCTTTGAAAAGGAGCCAGACTTAGAATAGAATTTCAAAACGAAAGTACAAATCTTTCAAGGCATTCAGTTAGAAGGGAAATGTCTGAGCAAAGGTAGGAAATGAAAGCCCTCTCATTCCTTCGGCTATTTGAGTCCATGGCTTATTTTCAAGACGCGCCCCCAGGACCCCTTTTTACACTGTTTCACCTGGTCTGATTAGAAATATGCCAGGCTTCCCACATCATAGCTACCGACACAGCAGTTTTTCCTAATCGCGTTCACTAACCTCTTTATCCTGACAGATGCTTCTAGGGTCCATTTTTTCATTGTTAGATGACACCTCTGCAAAGTCCCGCTACCCAGTGAAGTGCTTACCCCCAAAGCCACCTTCCCCCAATGTGGAGTTGTTTGTTTCATCCGTCCCTCATGCCTTTGTGTGTTTCCTGGCAACGAACATCAAGCCAACTGAAACTTTCCTTTTCTTTCCCTGTACCTAACCAATGACTGAACTGAAGGTTTGAATGTTTAATGTAATTTTTGAGTTATTTTTTAGAAGAGTAGTTCAGCCCACTCAGTTGTTATTAAAGTATATCATCTATTATTTAAAGACACCTTTGGCAAATAATTTTCTATGAAGCATGCTGTGTATTACAAAGCAATAAGATTAGCCAAAGAAAAGAGTACAACATTCCACCCAGAGCATGTCTTCTTTTTATTTAATAAAGATCTGTTCCTTATATTCTCTTTGTCACAGTTTCCATTATATAATGTAAGGATGACAAAAAAAAATGCTTGAAATTGTGGGTGAAACAAAGCAAATATCCTTACCTGGTAAACAATGGTAGTTACCAGTTCAGCTAATAAAAATTAAAAGAAGAAAGGGCTAACTTTTTTTCTTTAGTGTGATAATCTGAATGAAAAGTCCCCCCAAAGGCTCATGTATTTGAACACTTGGTCAACTGGTGGCACTCTTTGGGGGAGGTCAGGGAACCTTTGTGAGGTGTGATCTTGCTGGAGGAAGAAAGTCACTGAGGATGGGTTTTGAGAGTTCATAGCCCCGTTCTATTTGCAGTTTCTCCCCCTTTCTTGTGTGTGCTGGAAGATGTAGACTCTCAACTTTCTGCTTTGGCTACCTCCCACCTGGCCTCTTCCGTCATGATGGACTCTTCCCTATGGAGCTGTAAGCCCAATAAACTCTTCCTTTTATGCATTGCCTTGCCCTTGGTGTTTTATCACAGCAACAGAAACGTAATTAATACATGATTTACCATATTCCATTTTCCAGTTGTTAAACCAGTCAGTTTTCATCTTGCCTTACTCAAACTTCATTCAACTCTACAAAGCACACAACACTGTGATGCCCATTCTATGAAACAAACGACAGAGGACTTAGTAAGATATGAATATGCAGACTGTCTCCCAAGCTGCAGAGACTGCATTTTAGATAGATGCTCTATTTTTTACCTTGTTTTCCTGAGAAATTGGCAGAATTTCTTCTCTGAGGTCTGGCCCAGCTTTTGGGGCCTATGAGCTTCATGGTTCATGGTGATACTTGGGTCTTTCCTGAAGAGTAGAGAAGGGGGTTTTCTGCAAGCATCCCTGTGCCAACTTTAGAAAGAAAAACAGATTTCACTCATCTATCCATTAATTCATTAATATATCTATTATATGTTCAAAATCATCAAGAACCCCTTGTCCTGGATTGGATATAGTGCCTGCCTTTGGGAGGTTTACATTCCAATGGGAGAAATTACCTGTCTAATTCATCTTTCAAGCCAATGCTAACTTCTTTCTGTTTGTGGTGCTATGTTTAGAAAGTTCTGAAGTCATGACTCAGAGGACAAGGTGGCATTACCGATATTACAGATAAGTATCACAGACACAGAAGGGCAGACGGGCATATTTACCACAAATTTGCCTTTTCTTCATGTGTATGTGCATGTTCTTGTTGGGGGTGGTAAGTATGGGTTTGCAGATGTGTGTGCATATGTACGTTTATGTGTGTACATGTGGAGGTCAGAGGCAACCACAGTGTCCTTCCTTGGGTGTTACATTTTTATTGTGGTGGTTGAGATAGGGTCTGACACTGGCCTGGAACTTCCCAAATAAGCTAGGTTGCTGACCAGCAAGTCACAGGGATCTTCCTGTTTCCTGTCTCTACACACTATTGGGAGTGTGAGTGTGTGCTACCATACCCAGCTTTTATATGGGTTCTGGAGATGAGACTCAGGTCCTCGTACTTGTAAACAAGCTCTTTACCAGTGAGCCATTTCTTCATGCACAAAATTTGCCCCTCCTACGTTAGGTTTTCACATAAGCTAGAAAAGCATTTTAAGACCTACTGTCATGAACTCCACTATCTTATCCCACATGGAAACAAAATTTGTCTTCCTACCATCCTAGTAAGTTAATAATAGTTTGGATCATCTGGATCAGTCTCATGAATGTTTGTGAAATATTCTATAGTGATATTCTGCAGTTGGGCTTCACAGACACTAGTGAAGGAGAGAGGAGAGGAGAGAAGAGAATAAAAGATCCGTGAAGCTTCCCTAGAAGAAGCAGGTATCCCACTGGCTGATAATGAAAAATTCTCTAATTATTCTAAGACCATTAAGCTGCCTGGCCTACTTAACTTCCATAAAGATGCAGCTCTAAGTGTTTTCATTAGTTAAGACAGGAAAGTATACTGAGACTAACTAATTACAGTAGGAACTAATCAATCCACACAGCTTTCTTGCTGTAAAATTATGGCATTAGAAATAATTCTTTGTGGTACAGTCTAAAATGGCTCTAGCCTTCATCATAGTCAAGTTCCAGGTTATGTTTCTATAGTCCCGTGAAATCCGTAATGAACCCCTTGACTGCTGAACTTGACCTCTTCATTTGCCGGGACTCAGTTACGATTCTATGAAGATCAGTAGGATGAAGGCAGTTATCTGTGTTCTCAGTGTTGATGTTCTGCTAACACAGAAGACTCACACTTTAGTGCTGACTCCCTTCTCCAGGGCAGGCCATGCCTCACCAGCATGAGTTGCTCAAGGACAGGTCAGTTATACATCCACTGGCCTTTGCTTCCTTTAAAATCTTGGGACTGAATGACTTTTTCTACTGAGTAGCACTCGATTTATGGCCTTATTTGCCACCCTCCAGTTGACATCCAATCCCTGTTCTTTTCTTCTCCCATAGTAAATCCTCAGAGAGGTTGATACAGAATGCTGCTTTCCTGCGTCCTTTTCCCTTGGTTGCCCTTCCATTTGTGCTGGAGTCGAATCTTACTAACCCTCTTCATTGTCATCTAGAATTCTCTTTCCACCTCCTCATTGGAAAATGTCTGAAGTTGAGGCTGCTGCTTCTCTAGGTCAGAAAAAGCTTATCTCCTGACTGTCTTCTTGTTTCTTGAACCCATGCCTACCCAGGATGGCCCCACTGACCAAACACCCCAGTTTAAAAGCAACTTCCTGCAGATCCTATGATGAAGCATCAGACAAACTTTAGCATGTTTTAAGTTCTTGATAAATATTAGTTTCTTCAGCTCTTTGTACCTGATTTTCAGATACAATTAACTGTTCCATTCATACTACAAACACAGCATTTTTTTGTATTTTAACCATATCACATTTTTCTGCATCATAATATAGCTGTCCATGTCTCTCCCACTAAGATAACACCCTTAGAACAGAGATTATACTTCAATAACACCCATGATCTTGCATTGCCCAACATGTGGGTACACATCAACTACTCAACAGCATAATGATGTGTGGTCATTTAAGTAATTGCATGGGTGACAGCAGCATTAACTTATGCGTTATGAATCATCAAGGGATCCTGTGCATAGATGGTACTGAGTCACAAAGAGATACAATTTGGTGAAAATAGAACATTTGTAAGAGAAACAAAGTCTGAGATTGTCTCTTTTTGATGGTTATCCTTGACTGTCAACTAGACAGGATTTAGACTTACCTAAAAGACACACCTGTGGGAGAATTTTATCTGGCATTTCCAGAGATGATTAACTGAAGAGTAAGATTAACCTTCCAAATGATCAACACCTTCAACTGGCAACTCTTAAGAAAGACTGGTATTCAGCTGCCTCCCTTTGCTTCTTTCTGAGTGAGTATAACTGTTCCTGCTGTCCCCACCCTGCGCTGGCATCAGCTTCTTTTGTCCTCCAACATGGACTCAATACTAATGACTCTCTAGGGAGCTCCAGGCCTCCAGCACCTGACTGGGACATCTGAGACATCCATCTTTGCAGACTGAGCAATTACCAGTTTTTTAGCCTCTCCTGTGTGCAGACAGCAATTGTTGGGCTTCTCAGCCCCTATCATGTAAACCAATCTAATGAATCCCCTTTCATCATATAGACGTATTTGTTTTCTTGTCTAGAAAACCCGGCCTAGTACACAGTCTTTAAGCTACTTCACAATATAAGCTAGTCAAACACTTTTGACAAAGAATTTAGTTTTTTACATACATTCTCTAGTCAATATGTAAACATGTGTAGATGCTCTTACTCAGTCCCCAATGCCAATCTTGGAACCCCTAAAGTAAAGATTGCCTGAGTCTGGAATTGCGCATGTAGGAGTAAATATTGTTTTTTTAAGTTGTCTATATCTGAGAACTGGGTTCCTGAATCTTTGGCCATACAACGTTAGCCTTTTTTGATCTACTAAACATTCAAAGTAATAAGATTGTAATCATATAACAGCATTCTTCAAACTTGTCAGGTATATGAACACAGAGTTCATAAAATAGCAATATATCAAATTAAATCTATAATTTTATGATACACTTTGTGTCTTCTCGTTTTAAATTCTACCTTAAGCAAGTAATTGTATGTGCATGTCTGTATGTGTGTCTATGTATGTTTCGATGTCTGTTTCTATGTGTACAGTTAAAAGAGAATCCTACTGACCTCACTTCCTAATTACTTGAAAAGAGTCACTATGACTTTTATCAGTAAGCACCTAGGGTTTATTCAGTGTGAAAACTGGTGCATAAAAATATCTTCAGCTTCAAATTGTTAATGCAAGTTCTAATGAGCATCCACAACAAATCACTTTTTGCTCCAATGCATACTTCCTTTGGAACACACTGTCCTTGTTTCCAGTCATATGTGGATCTCTAGGCCTTCAGCAGACTTTCAGTAGTGAACCACTTACTGGACACTTAATGTCAACTAGGTTCCTTATGTTGCCTCTCTGAGAGAGCACTGCATTCTACTGCACTGGAAGCTTAGAAGGGTTTGTCGTTACATCCACGTACAGAACCACTAAAACATTGTCATAAAACCATTGCATGAAAGGAGTCCATATTAGTTACTTTTCTGTTGCTGTGATAGAAAGACTGACCAAAGCAGCCCATATAAGGAAGAAATTATTTGAGCTTATGGCTCCAAGGGGCAAGAGTCCATCATGGCTGGAGGAGGAGCAGAAGCTAAGCTCTCACATCTTCAAGCAGGCACAGAAAACAAGAGAGACTTGAGATCCTGCAAGGCTTAAGAACTCTCCAAGCCCAGCAATGTGCTTCCTCCAGCATGGCCACACCTTCTAAGACCTCCCATAACAGCACCATCAACTGGGGACAAAATGTCCAAATATTTGGAGCCTATGGGGAAAGTTCTCATTCAAACCACCCAGAGTTTCACAGGAAACTCAGTAAGCATACATTGATTGCCTCTTTGAAGAAAGACAGAAAGTAAGTATATTGGGAAAGAACAATTATTGAGTTCTTACATATGCCAAATACTATTTTAAACGCTTTCAAAAATGCTATTTTGTTTGAACCTCATGATATCCCTGCAAGATACTTACTATTTTCTTTTTTTAACTAATGGAGGAACTAGCGCAGAATTAAGTATCTCATCTAAGTACATACAACTTCAAATTGCATCCATAACAGCCCCAGCAGAGTGATGCAAGAACCTTATATAGATCATTTCATTGAGCTCTTGTGAAAGCCCTATGCTGTGAGCAGCATGACTAATGACAGCAGTGCTCAATGAAGAAACTGAGGCGTACACAGATATAACCCACGTAACAATGAAGCCGCAGAGCTGGAATTCAAACCAAGACCCTCTGTGTGCTTCATCCTATGAAGTTCTAGGTAGGGTAACTTGCTGAAAGCTACAGTAAATTCTAATCCGGGCACTAAGATGAATGAAAAGTAAGGAAACAGGGGACTGTAAAGATGGTTCAGTGGTTAAGGGCACTGGCTGCTCTTGCAGAGGACCGAGGTTCAAATCCCAGTGCCCATATAGTGACTAACAACTGTCCATAATTCCAGTTCCAGAATATCTGACACTCTCTTCTGACCTCCATGGACATTGCATGACATAGGTTCACCTACATACATGCAGGTAATACATTCATACACATAAAATTAAAAAGAAATAATGATATTTTTTTTAAAGTAATGAAACAAGAAAGTGGATATTAGGCAATAATGTGAAACATGCTTAGAATTCAGAGTCAGAAGTCCAGGTTCATGACTTGGTTCTCATTTTCAGCCATGTCTAAAATCAGAAGCAGATTCAAACAAAATGAAGATGGTGATACTGTTTAGTTTATAGAATTATTTTAAAGCTAACATGGAAAACAATAGTGAACACATTGTGCACAGGAATTAGCATCAACAAAGAAAAAGGGATGTTCCTACAACCTTGGGGAATTGAAGTAGGACTTTGTTGAGGGACTGGAATATTGCAATTGCGAGCTGGAATGAAGCCCATTTACCCACGTTGGTGCATGTCATATCAACACGGAGATTCTACAACCATTTCATTCCTTCTAGAAAGGCTTTCTGTCTAAGTCTATTCCAAAGAGCAATATCATGTCAGTATCTCAAGGTTAGTCATGAAATGCAATGATGGCACATATGTGGGGTGAGGGAAGTTATCACTTTAAAAAACTATCTTCATCCTCAGGATTTGGCAGAATTAATGGCAGTTAAATAACTCCCTGGAAGATTTGGTCTGCTTTGAAATGTTCTGAAATTTTTTTCTTTGTTTTTTAATTAATTTATTCTTTGACAGTTTCGTACATGTACATAATCCATTTTGATCACAGACATCTGTCCACTGTCTTTTATCCTCCTTCCATCCCTACCACCCCTCTTCCTCCTCCTCCAACAAAATCACCATCCCACGTTTTTGTTATTGCTTTTGCTTGGTGACCTCCTGGGTTTAACCAGGGAGGCCCACATGAGTATGGGTGTGAAGGTATTCACTGGAGGATGAGTCCTCAGCAGTGCATCTCTGAAAACAGTGACTTCCTCTCCTCTAGCAGCCCCAGACTGCTATCAGCTCCTCTAGGCAAGACACAGCCTCACGAGCCCCTCCTCTATCTGTAAATGGATGTTTACCATCTCAGTCTAGTGCAGGCCCTATGTAGGCAATGCTGTGAGTTCATGAGACCCTGGCCACATCATGTCCATAAAATAGAATTTCTTGCAGCATTTGGCTCTTACATTCTTTCTGTCCTGTCTGAACTTTTAAAATAATAGCAGAAATTATATCCCAAGCAGTGTAACTACTATCAGTTCTGGTATAATCCTCTTAGGCTGTTAGAATACATGAATCTCTGTAGTCAGATAATTTTTTTTATATTTAGAATTACAAATTTAATCTACATTGGAAGTGGATTTTAATTCCATGTAGACTCACTAAATGGGTTGAACCCAAGAAGAGACAGAAATGATAGATGACATCCAGTTGATATAGAGATGATACAGATAGAAACATACATAGCTGTCATACACATACAAGCACACATGCAAACAGAGAGGGGATGGTGGGGAGGAGAACATGAGCCCACCTGGGAGTTTCTCAGACAGGTTGAGACAGGTTGCCTGTCAAGAGAGAATTGTCATCAGTTACACACTGGTCACTGACTGGAGCCACGGAGGAATAAAATGGAGATTATTTTTTTAAAGTCTCTAAAAATGCAGTGTGACAAAAGCTTTCTGTTCAGAGGCAGGACATCTGAATTTTTTGTGAGCAATTGCCACTAAACCAATGTGACTGCATGTTTACCCTGTTTGAGATTCAATTTCAGCTGTTAAATGTGGAGGTAATAATTCGTACATGTATATTTCATAATCACTTTAGACTTCAGATGTGAAATTGTATCCTAACCAGAAAAGGCTGTGTAGGCATTTATCTGTTGGTTGATTTATTCACCCATTTTGTTTTATGTATCACTCTGGAAGTAGCTGCCAATAATGGCTTTCAACTATGTGTGTGGATTCCATTGCTGAACGATGATACTGATGAAATCCTATGTGAGTTCACTTAAGAAGGTGATAGGTTAAGAACAGTTGGGAAGGCATGGCAGATGGAGCAAAGATAGCTCTGGAGGAGATGACATTAGAGTCAATGTGGTAGTTGGCCCTGTGTTCCTTCAGAATGCATGTACTGAAATACTAACCTCTAGTATCCGAGAAGTGTTTGTCCTTGTTTGGAAATAAGGTGATTGCAGATGAAACTAAGCTAATGCAGTCACATTGTTGGAGAGTGGGCCCTATCCATTATGACAGTTGTCCTCATACAAAGGGGAAGCATGGACATAGCACACAGAGGGAAAGCCACACAAAGACTTTGGTTTTGCTGTCACAAGTGAAGGAGCTCTCAGAGGCTAGAGGGAGGGAGAGACTGAAACAGATCCTTCCTGAGGTCCCCAAAGGGAGAATGGTCCGCCCATGGTGGACTTCAGGTCTCCAGAGCTACAAGACAATACGATTCTGTTGGAAAGCCACTGACTTGGTGGTTCAGTCTGTTATGTGGCAATACAGGAAATCAGTTTAACGAATAGAAATGTATGTTATTAGTGTTTACTATTTTAAAACATATAAAATGTACATGATTATTATTTAAAATATTATAGTGAATACGTGGTAGGCACCAAATAATTATTTATTAAATGAACATTTTAATCAACAAAAGGAGGTGACAGAGCAATGGATTGGCATCAAATACATTTTTAGAATCATTCTCTTCTCTTATCCCTATGTTCCACATCTATTTTCTCCTCTAGGTTTCTTTTTCTTTTTCTACTGACTAAAAAAAAAAATCACAACAGTTCACACTCCTGTGAAAAATGCCGCCATTCCACCTCTGTTTATAGTAAGAAATTCTGTGTAGGAAAGCAAAGAAAGAAAAGGAAAAAAGCAGTAAAAGGGAATTCAAAACTTGTAGGAATCAAAGTTCTGAAGCAAACTACACTTTAAAAGATTGAAAGCTGCAATCCCGAGGGAGAGCACAGCTCCCATAAATATTCCTCCCAGAACACAGGGCTCCTGGACACAGAGCTTTGATTAAATGCCCTGAAGACAGAGGTCTCTATTTCTTTGCAGCGGGAGCAGCAATTGTCAAATTAATACCGGAAATACCTCCTAAATCAAGCTGCTGCGTGTGCCCTTGCAGGGAAGTCATCTTCAGAAATGCAGATGGCATTTTTGCAATCATTGCCACAGCCAAATGCTGCCACAGAAAATGCATCTCAATTACTCAACATACTTTGGTTTTATAATTTTCAAGATGAACTCTTGCCACTGTCTGAAGAAATATGAGTCTTTGCAGCAAGCCTTAAAAATGCACTCTGGAGTTAAGTAGCAGGACGCACATGTTCACAGTAAACGGCATCAGGGTTAATGACAGTGTTCATACCCTCTGAGGATGGAGGGGGCAGTTAGCACTATAGAAAGCTTATCTATCTACAGGGGGAAATGTAGCGATGGGATGCTGTGCCTTACAGCCTCACAAAGTGAGATACTCAATTTAGGGAGGTAAGGTAATTTTTTAATTAAGAGAGAAATAATGCAAAGATCTATGACAATAGCTAACTGCAGGACCGTATGGAAATCACTTAACTTCTGTGGCTTCAAAACCTCCATGAGTGGTACAGCGAAGTGATTAAATCACAGGATCCTTACGTTCCTTCTAGTACTTAGGTTAAAACTCAGGGAGGAGGAAACACAAGGATGCAGTGAGCTCTGCCTGAAGTCAAGCTGCTGCATTCTGGGTCACAGAATTACATGTACTCTGGAAGTACAGAGACCAAGGCTGGGAGTATTGACAATAGTTTTTAATGATAAGGAGTGAGACTTTCCTATAGATCAAGCAATAGATCTGTCCTTCCAGCATCTGTTACGTCACCTGCACACTTAGCCCTGCTTTTGCTGGGGTAACAGTGGAATTTTAGCACTTGCTTATAGCAAACGAATTTTTTCAAAGGACTGAAATTTGTATGTATTCGTTATTCCTCATACCTTGATTGAGCATTCATTAGGTGTTAAGCACTGGTCATGAAAAAAAGACAGACAGATTGGCCTCTGCATTCATGAAGGGTACAGGTTAGCAGCAGAGGGTTGCTGTTCATTTTTATAAGAACATGATATGGGCGTGTCCAAGGAGGAGTGCATAAGGCTCCTAATCCAGAGTTGCAAGATCAGGATGGGAGGATACATTGAGCATTGATAAAATTTGTGTCTATAACAATGCTCAAAGGATGATTAACCACTAGGTGGATCAAAATATGAGAAAGAAGGATTAAGGGAGGAAATGATGTGTAAAGATGCGGACATGACTGATTTCGTGGCATATTTTTGGGAATAAAAGTAGAGCCATCTGCAAGGCTCTTACAGTACTGGAAAGAGCAAGCAAGAAAAGACTGGTTAGAGAAATTAGCCAGCCCAGAATTATACCCACTCTGTTGAGGAACTGAGTACTCACACTGAGGTAATTTTGGAACTCCAGAAATTTTCGAATTTGAAAGATTGAACTGATCATTGGCTTCCCAATCATTGTCCCCTAGGTAGCTTTATAAATGATCTAGGCAGTTTTTTAAAAAATCTTTTATTTAACCTCATTCCAGAACAATTACGTAAAATCTATCTCTGGAGGTAGAATCCAGACAGGAGTCATGTTTTAAAGCATCTCACAGATTCCTGTTTCCAGTCACAGTTCACACTACTAGAATGAAAGAAAGCAATGTAGATTAACACTAGAAAATATAAAGAAAAGAAGAATGAAAGAAGGATGAACTAATCACTATGCCCATATCTTGAATATGTTACCATAGTATGTCTTAAAAACACTCAGGGCTAGAGAGATGGCTCAGCAGTTAACCGCACTTGCTGTTCTCACAGAGGACCCAGGTTCAGTTCCCAGCACCCACGTGGTAGTTCACAGTGACCAGTAACTCCAGTTCCAGGGGGTTTGGTGCCCTCTTCAGGCCCCTGCAGACACCAGGCATAGATGTGATGCACATACATATAGGCAGGCAAAGCACATACATAAAAGTAACTTTTGAAATAAAAGAACAAATATAGTCTCTTACATAAGCAAGCACTCTACCACTGAGCTGCATTTCTAACCCTATTTATTGTTTTAATGTTTTTAAATTTAATTTATCATGTTTATTTTACGTATATGAGTGTGTTGTCTCCATGTGTGTAAGTGCACCAGTGTCGTGCAATGCTCACAGAGGTCAGAAAAGGACGTCAGATGCCCTGGAACTAGAGTTACAGACAGTTGTTAGCTGTCACATGGGTGCTGGAAATCAAACCTGGGTCCTCTGCAAGAGCAGCCAATGCTCTTAACAGCTGAGCCATCTCTCTGGCCCCATTATTGTTTTAATTTTTGTAAATATTTTTTTAGAGATAGATGTTGGAAGAGCTAAGAAATCATTGATAATAACTGACTCAGGAGATGATAGCCATCAATGGATTTAAGTTTCTCAGGAAATAAAATATTTATACTATCTCAAAGTGCCTTCACCACAGATGACTTACAATTACAGAAGGAAAAGTACTTTGCAGTACAGCAAGTTACTAAAATTAACACCATGCTGTATAACACCACTAACAATGGGGCAAACTGACAGGTGTATTCTGATAGAATGTACATAAAGAGACTTCACAGCATGTCTGCAGTCACCCTAAGAACATATCTAACTAAGAAGGAAAAATGTAAGAGCCAGAGCCTGGGAGGACTGCTGGGAAGCAGCGTCTTCTGGACACGACTTGGCTGTTGCACTCATGCACTCACAGCCACCGTGGTTGCCTGTACAAGACAAGCTAAAGTGATTCCATAAAAGGTAAAATGTCCAAGCATTTCTGAAGCTTGAAGGAAGGGTATTGAACCAGAGGATAACCTTTTATTCTTGATGCCTTGAGTGCAGTTTGATTCTCTCCCCGACATCTCTATCCCTGCCTCTTCCTTGACAGGAACCTACATTGTATGAAGAAGAGCACTGTGCCCACCATCAGGAAAGACAACCTACTTCCCCAGGTTCCCTTACAGGTGGAAATAGCCACATAACACAATAATGGCTGATGGAAGCATACATGGAAGATGTTGGGGACCCTGGAAAGGCTGGTGTTTTGTCTGATAGGAAAGAACCGATGAGGAGGGAAGGCATTCTTTTCTTCATTTACTCTGCCTAAAATGTGGTCCAATGACTATAGTAGCCAAGACCATGAAAGTAATTCATTAGTTATCCACTTTACTACCCTTGACAAGTACCTTCTTCTAATTTCTTTGGATATTATCAAGTATGGTTCCCTGTAATCTAATGCTTTACTGACCAATTCATAGCAAACCGACAGCTGAAATTTTTTCCCTACACCTCTCTGCATTTTGTATTTTGAGTCCATCTGTGATGATTTTAATATCAATTTGCCATGAACTAGAATCCTCTGAGTAGGGACCATCAAATGAGGAATTTTCCTGATCATGTTTGTTGATGTGTGAAAACACACCTCAAACGTGGGCTGTACCTCAGGACTGAGAAACTACCAGACTCTCAGCCTCTCAGGTGTGAGATAGCTGTTGTTATCATTACAGTGTAAACTGGTCTAATAAATTCTACATACACATATACACACAGACATATGCTTTTCACTTTCGGATTTTCTGTTACCTGAGAAGCATCTGATTTTCAAGTGTTTTGTTTTTCTCCTATACAGAAAACAATGAGTTAAAACTAAATTATAAACTCTGTCATTTTCTCAATTATAGGTAGGGTTTTAGGGACCATTCCTTTCTAAATTCTAAGGGAACAGTTGGGCATACTGATTAGCCAGAGGAGAATGTAGCATACAGAATGTAGCATACAGTCCACAGAGAAAAAAACCGACTCAAGTCCGTGGCTTCCCCTACTGTGCATTTTGGTGGTAAATCTGAAAGGAAGACCAAACAGAACAAAAAGTGGCCAGGAAAGTGTATGTTGCGAGATGTGAAGATTAACAGTATCCAGTGGTTCAGCATCAGGAGAACAGCTCTGAGTGCCTGGGTGTCAATCAATGACCTCAGAGACCTTCTGAACACAGTGCCCTACCGGTCGGTCGATTTTGCTTGTAAAGTTCATGTTCACTCTCGTGCCCAACTAATGGGAATTTGTTATATTCTAATCATCTGTGTCATTAAAAAGAGAGAGCTAGAGTAAAAATGAGAGAGTGAGAGATCGAGAGAGAAAGCAAAAGCTCAGGAGAAGAAAAAGGCTTGTAAAGACCAGCAGACTCACGCCGGAACGTGGACAATATTTTGGAACTTCTTGAGGCTTGGGGATTGGATTATTTTAAGTCAATTGCATTTTCATCTAAAGGCAGCTTGAGCATCACTTGGGTTGTTGGGAGCCTGTTGGTGTGTTTGTGTGACGTCACTCTGCACTTTCAACTGACAACCTGCCCTCTGCTTGCTGTCCCTTCTTACCGTTTCCAGTTTCCACTTCCTCCTACCGGTGGCTCCTATGTGCACTTTGTTGTGTTACGTGTCCTGTCCAGTTTATCTTTCATCAACAAACGCCCCATGTTAGAATTTTTAGCAGGCCTCTGAAGAGATCAAGGCTGGCTAGTGTCTGCTCCCTGACCTGGGCAGACACTGGGGATGGGAAGGCCCCTGAGTGCTTTTGTTCTGGTGGTGGAATCGAATGACTGGGCTTATTTCCTCTAAAGCTTTAGGAACACATGGTTAGAAGAATTTATCACATTTGCTTGGAACAGAAATGCCAAACTGTCAAAATCCTTAAAATGTTCTCTATAACAACTTTTAGAAAAAGCTATAAAGAAAAGAGGAACACATAAACACCATAGAGAGGTCAAATACAAATGTCAAAATAGGTACCATAGAGTAGGATGCAGCCATGTTTTCCCCCACGGTAATCTTAATTCCATTTGGAATTTAATTTATGTAAGTTCTTTGAAGTTCCATTCAGAATAACTTGCTGCCGATAATTGGTTTATTTATTTAATTAAATTAATTTATTTATATGTATGGGTGTCCATGTCCCGTAGCCCATGTGTGGAATTCAGAGGACAACTTGGGAGAGTTTGTTCTCTCCTTCTATCATATGGGGCCCAGGGATGAAACTCAGGTTGTTAGGCTTGGAGGCAGATGTCTCTACACACTGAGCTACCTTGCTGGGCCCTCTTTTATTCTTTTTACTTGTGTGTGTATATTTTATTGTACATACTTATGTGTTCACATGTGTCGGGTGTACATACATACATGTGCACATGTGTACAGGTGGGAAGAGCAAGTCAATGTATGGTGTCTGCATCAATTTCTCACCACCTTATTTTTTGAGACAAGATCTCTCACTGGACCTGGAGTCCAAATGATTCAGCTAAACTGACTGCCCAGTAATCCCCAGGTATCCTCTTGTCTCTTAGCCTCTGGAGTTACAGGCATGCACTACCATGCTTGGCTTTTTATGACTGTTCTGGGAATCTGAACTCAGGTCCTCTTGCTTGTGCAGCAAGTATAGTACCAAATGAACCATCTCCCAGCTTATTTTCTCTTTCTTTAGGTTGACTTGTTGCTAAGCTATAGGATTAAACCATCATGTATCAGGGAGGGAGTTGAAAGTAATTTTAAAATACATCCTAATGTACTAAATTTTTAAATTATGCCACTTAGGGCCAGCGAGATGGCTTAGCAGGTAAAGATGTTTGCTGTGCAAAGCTTGGACACTTGAGTTGCACCCCCAGAACTGAGGCAAAGGGGGAAGGATAGACCCAACTCCACAAGCTGCCCTCTGACCTCCACATGCCCACCTAGGCATGTGCACGCCCTCCCATATGCACACATCATGTATACACAAATAAAAATGTTTTAAAATTTTATTTTATAATTCCTTTATTTAACATTCATAACCCAAACCATTGTAATGGCTAACCTCGTTAGAGATGTACAATCACATTTTAAAGATTGGAACATTTCATGTGATTTAACTTCTACTTTCAGAAAGTTTTGTTAGTTTGTTACAGCAAATCTGACTCCCTTCTTGCAACTATGACAGTTCTTTTTTTTCTGTAAACTTCTCATTGAATTTTTGTGAATTGCATTTTCAACTTGATCGTCTTTATATCCTTCCCCATTGACAGCCTCTTATAAACCTCCCCACTGGATTTCCTGCATTCTGTAATTTGTGTTAAGGTCTACTGAGTCAAGTTAGTATCTCCAGATGTCCCTCAGTGCAAGTTCATCCACTGCACTGAGGTCTACTCAGCCTCTAGAGTCCCTCCCTTTAAGAAGACCAGCACTTCCTCATGCAGCTGTAATCAGCTGCCAATAGTTCTTTGGCTAAGATTGGGGTCTGCTGCCCATGTCCACAGTTCTACGCTGGGTGTTTGTCTGCTTGAATTTGCATGGGTGTTATACATGCTGAGACCATTGCTGTAAGTTCATTGAGCAAGGTCCCAGGAACCTGTAAGGCTCAATTTCCTTATGGTCATGAACCTCCCCTCTGGCTCTTAAAATATTTCTGCCCCCTCTTCTACAAGGGTCCCTGAACCCTGGGTGGGTAAAGTCTAATATAGCAGTCCTGTCCAAGGACCCAAACTCTGCAGACTATTATTCTCTAAGCTTTAGCCATTTGTGTCCTTTTGTGTTCATGGCCCTCTGTTGCATGAGGGAGCTTCACTGATGAGAGTTGAGAGATGGTAGAATTCTCTCTACCCCTAGTTCCACTAAATTCTGGGAGCCTTGGGTGTAGAGGTTCCATCATAGATGTGTCACTTAGGGTTGGGAAATTCATAGACAATCTCTGTGTGTGACCAGTTGTAGAACTTTGTAATAATCTCTACCTGTTGCAAAAGAAGCTTCCTTGGTAAGTGGTGACTGACATATTTGTCTGTAAATATAAGGATCCACATTTTGGACATAGTAAGAAATTACATTTGTTTAGGGATGTGATAGCCTTGGAGTTTTTTCTAAGATCTATGACCTCTCCAGCCATGTGTATTTGGCTGTGTTTATAGTACACACATGTGTTTCCTTCCATTGAGTGGGCTCTATGTCTAAATATTCCCCAAGATAAAAGTGTCACTGCTACCCCTAAAATGACTGTTGTGCTGGTCATTGTTGTGGTTATTAGTTTTAAAAGCTGGGGTTGGACCATTGATTGATTTTTTTTCCCCTTAGCAACTTGCAAAGTATCCTCTGGAACTATGAGAGCTAGCCTTCAGGGGAGGTGGCTTCCAGTCAGTTCCAGCTCCATTGCTCCAAGTTTTGTGTCTGAAGTATGCCCTGTCTTCATCAATAGGGTCTTACTTTTAAGTTCTTCGAGATGATCAAGGGCTGTGGCAATAGCCTGTGTAAATTTTGGGAGTCTCTTGGACTACCCTGGCCAACAACTCAAAGGAAGATTTCTCCTGACAGTTAATTTTACATGGTGTTAATTTGACTGTTCCACAAGGTGCCTGATAATCAATGGCCCACATTATTCAGGGTGGTTCTGTGTTCTGAAATGAGATCTGTCTTTGGTACATCAGACTGCGTAAAACAGGCTGCCTCCATGATGATGAGAGTGGCCTCATCCAGTTAAGCCGTGAGTAGAAAAGAAAGGCTGACCCTTTGCTGCTCAGTGACAGAGATACTGTTTTCCTAATGGCTTTGAACTGCAACGTAGACTTAAACTGAGACTTTGGATCTGGAATGTGGTAGCCTTTGGATGGCAATTAAACCAGAAGCTCTAATGGTTCTCAGCTTTTGGATGTGGATAGAGCCAAATCTGGGTATCCAGCTTGTCAACTTGATCTGAAGATTTTCAGACTGTCAGCTTCCATAATTAATGTGAATGGCCTACATCTCACGAATGTACATAGGTGCTTACACAGACTATATCTGTTTCTCTGGAGAAGCCATGGCAGAACAGTCTCATTGCTCATTCTATAGTCCTCTTTTTCCTGGAGGCCAGAAGGTAGAGAGAGAACCAAGGGAAAAAATACAGTGAGTGTAGTTTCTCAAAGAGAGTGGAAGGGAGGCGATGTAGGGACAAGGAAGAGGGTTAGTGGAGGGGTGTGAGGAGCAAGTAATGAGGGGGCCAACATGAGAAAAGTACAGTGACAGACATTCATGAAAATGTTATAAAGAAGACTGTCCTGTACACTTACTAAAGGATTATGAATAAAGGGAGAGCAGAAGGAATAGGAATGGCAAACATCTGGGAGTGAAACTTTGGGAGAGAAGAAACAGAAGCTTGGGGAGTTATGATTCATGTGGGGACATACGGTTAATAGGAGACAGGTTAGCTCTCCCGTCTCCAGACAGGCTTCAGGGAAATAAGATGTGCAGCGCAGCTTCTCACTCATGAGTAGCCCTTTAGAAAAGTCAAAGAATATCACACTGGAAATCCTTACATCTGCGTCAATGTTTTCTTTGGGTGGGGGAGGTGTAGGATTAACTATCAGCATGCTAACCTTCAGGGATTTAAGATTTCACCACTCTGAAAAACTCTTTTTAAAGCTAAAAAGGGGAAGGGGTGAGATGACTTACTGGGTGAAAGTGCTTGTTGACAAGACTGAGTGACAACCTGAGTTCAATCCTCAGGACCCAAATAGTAGAAGGAGAGCACCAACTCCTCCCAGTTTTGACCTTCACATGCATGCTGTGGCATGTGTGTGGACAGACAGACAGACAATGTAATACAAGCTTCTTTCTTTTAAAAATTTTATTATTTTTATTTTATTTGTTAAGTGTATTGTCTGCATGTGTACAAATGCACCTGTGTCTTGTCATGCCCATAGAGGTCAGAAGAGGTTATCAGATCCCCTGGAACTGGAGTTACAGAAGGTTGTTAGCTGCCAGGTGGGTGCCGGGAATCGAACCTGGGTCCTCTTCAAGAACAGCCAGTGCCCTTAACAACTGAACCATCTCTCCAGCCCCACAAACTTCATTTTAATTGAAAAGGAAATCCCATAGTTGAAGACCAGTTACACTCCCCTCCGGCCCCGCCCTGGATTTTCCTTACATCTTCCTAGTCCTAAATGATACATGAATGGGGAGCTTTGATCAAATCTACTTGACCTCTGCCTTCCCACCACAACTTTCAGATCACCTCTAGGCAGAGCTCTGGCTGCTGCAAAATTGAGAGTGTGGGAAGCAGGGGTGCATTGGTTCCCTTTTAGATTTCAGAGTCAGAAAAGAAGAGTAAGGAAAAGCAATTTAGGCGAGGCCAAAAATTCTATCTAGAAAGTACAGAATTAAAAGCCCAAATTCTGAAAGGAAATGGGCACGTGCTTGATCCCGGGACCACTTACACAGAGAGACAGTACGACCAGGGGCAGCCTGGGTGGGCGATGCTCTGTTAGCAGGAACAGAGTGCATCTGGGCTCACACACAGGGCAGTGCCTGCCTCCTGCCTCCCTTCATCACCACTCGTGTCTGCTGATGAAAACCTCCACCCAAACCAGAAACAAAAGGGGGAGCTTAAAGATAATGGCAGCAGTGCTTTCCAACCAAGTTAAAATTCTTCAAACAAGCATGTGGCAGATGAAAACTAGACTGAATCCAAAGCACAGGAGAAACGCACAAAAAATAGGAAGAAATGAAATGGGTGTGGATTGGTTGCAGGAAAAAGAAAACTAAAATCAAACAAGAAATAGAATAAATCACAAAGTGCCCCAAAGAGAATAGATTAGGACAAGAAAATGTTAGCAGAGTTCTCAAGAACAATAAAACAATCAAGAAAACAAAAACGAAATAAATCAAGAACTAAAAACGTTCTGAGAAATGGATTGCATTGCATGTATGACTTTCTCAAAGAATTAAAAATATTGTATTAAAAAAGTTGATCTAGTGAGATGGCTAGCAGTTAAGAGTGCTTGCTGCTCTTTCAAAGGCCCTGAGTGGATTCCCAACAGTTCATGCCCTGTTCTCACCTCCAAAGGCACCATGCCTATCACACATATTCACACAAATAGAAAATAAAATAAATCTTGGAAAAAAAGTTCAGAGAAAATGTGGTTGAAATGGATTTCAGGCAGAGAGTCTAATATGTTAAATTGCTGCTGTGGGCAGTTTTTAAAAATGTAACAGAACCAAGATTTAAAATGCTTATATTTCTGGAAATGTCTTAATCGACACATAGAAGGATGAAAACTGACCTGAAATACTCTGCCTTGGTACATAATTTAACAAGAAAGCTACTGGATTTAAAACTGAAGGAAAAAAAAATCATTAAGATTTCCAGAAAAAAAAGGATAAAAGAATTTACAGGCAAGAGAATTATACTGACGAAAGACTTCTCAGAGACAGCATACATGGAGCCACAGTGAAGTCACATGTTCAAGAAAAGAGTTTTAGGGATGTGAATGTGAATAAGGGACATTATGAACCACCAGACAGCATTCAGATATCAGTACTGTATAGGAAAATGTTGAATGATTCAGAAAATACTACATCCAGTGTGCCTTTTCTGAAAAGTCTCTTGAGGATGTACTTCAACCAACGACAACTGAGGAAATTTGGCAAAAGGATAAACAGTGAGTAGTTCATGTATCTACTCAGAACTCAGACTACACTAATGATGGAAACACTGGGACAAAACCATAACACGGGGAGAACTTTGACTTACAAAGGTAAAGGGTACCACTGAAAATGAGAGAAGGGAGTGAAGCAGAAAAGGTAGGACGGGAACTTTGTCCTTCAGATAATACATGAGAGTCAAAGCAGTAGTGTAGTCAAAGTGTAGACATCAAGAGCCAGGGAGGAGGTGCATGATCATATGGAAACACAGTCCTACAAGCTGCTGGGAACCTGCTCATATGATTCTATGGCAATGGTGTCAGCATGCACAAGTCCCATGCAAGCTCAGGCAGACAGTAACCTAGCATAGAATGGAGAAAATGAACAGCAGACCCCAATTTTATCTATAGGAATGTTGGCAACTGATTGTGGCTAGATGAGGAAGTAATGATCTTCTTAAAACAAGGGACTCTAGATAGGCTGACTAGACTTAGCAGATGGACTTGCATTGGGAAACGACTGGGGGCATTGACAACACAGTGGGCAGTAACAGGGATGACAGAGCATATGGGCTCCAGTGGGGGGCGGGGGGCTATGGGAGGGTGCCAGTGGGGATAGAGGTATAAAGATGATTAAGATTGTTTGAGATGTCTGTATGAAATACACACACACACAAAATCAATTAATGAAAAAAGAGCACATGAAGTTAGGAGGAAAAGGTGGTGGATGGGGTTAGAGAAACTGGAGAGGGAAATGGGCAGATCTGATCAAAATGCATTATATGCATGCATGAAATTCTCAAACAATAAAAAATAATTTTCAACATAACAACAAAAGATTGTTTGAGATGTCTGTATGAAATACACACACACACAAAATCAATTAATGAAAAAAGAGCACATGAAGTTAGGAGGAAAAGGTGGTGGATGGGGTTAGAGAAACTGGAGAGGGAAATGGGCAGATCTGATCAAAATGCATTATATGCATGCATGAAATTCTCAAACAATAAAAAATAATTTTCAACATAACAACAACAACAACAAAATACTCAGGTATAAAAGTTTAA